>NC_069502.1:682269373-682389373 GCF_027579735.1 Bombina bombina | reverse complement strand
GCGACGCGGACATGATACGATGTTAGTGTCAGCATTTATCAATGCACAAGCAGTTATTGTGAACTGCTTGTGCAATACCGCCCCCTGCAGATTCGCGGCCGCTAGCAGGGGGGGTGCAATCAGCCCCAATCGTATATGCCAGAGAATATGACAGTTTTGTTAGCTCACTGTATGTATTTGACTCCCAGGTACTAATACTTGCATATTAATCATTTATAAATAAAGTGAAACTCTCTCTCCATTATTATTGTAATATTAATATATATATAATATATATATGTATTTGTGAAAAAACACCATATATATATATCTATATATATATATTATATATATATATATATATAATATATATATATATATATATTATATTAATTAAGGGTAAGGAGAGAAACCAATAATTTTCTAAAATACCCTACCGGTATTTATAGTGTCGAAAATATAGTACAAAATTGACCTAGTCTGCAATTAGCAAAACTGTAGGTCTGGTGCAGACCCCTGAGTTAAATATATATTGAGAAATTTTTATTGGAGAACAAATATTATAACATAGCAGAGCTATATGAGATTGCAATGTATAAGTAGGGAAAACAGCACTCTAAAAAGATTCCTAGTTGATCTAATATGTAGATAAAAGGCTGAAACCTTGTTTCCCAAAATGAGAGACATCTCACACAACCGTTAATCTTGAAAATACCACGATTTTTTTTTCTACAAAATACAAGCATGCATAAGAAAAGTATGCTATTATAACTGCCAATAATACCACTGCAGTGGGTTTGTCGTTTAGTGATCAACACAAAGGATCATGTATGTAATAACCACGAAACAATCAAAATATATCTATGCTCATAAGTATCTTCATATAAAACTTAGTATCAACAGTGAAATATCATTGTATCAAAATATACATTCGAACAGGAATATAAGGATAATTAGACCAAAAATCCTTAAGAGACATGGTTGTGATTCAGGTGGGTAACGTTATATCTCAAAGTCACTTGCTGGAAAGTGATATTCATGAAACACATGTAGCTGACAGGGCCGAGGTAAGAGTGTCCTCAAACTGTCAGTGAGTAAGATATTTCAGTTCTGAGATGTTTAGAAGCTTATATTTTCTCCAAATGTGGCAGTTCAATAAAGGCAAAAGCATAGCTACCTTATACACATAGGCAGCATCATCCGGTTTCTCCAAGGCTGTTATAGAAGGCTTTCAGGTAAGTGGACAGGGACTCCTCCTCTGCCATCCTTTAAACCCAGGTTGTTTCGTCTATTTCTTTGTTCAAGAGAACGCGAAAAGGAATGGAAACTCCATACTCGGGTATATGCCCAAGCGATTTATCTCACCTTGCACTTTCCGGACTTTTCTGTGTGCACCTTTCAAACTTCCAGGTGCTCTGTGTTTCTGCCTTTGGCCAGCACATTATTCAGTCGACGCGCGTTTCGCCCCACAATGCTGTGCGGTCTGGGCCTCGTCAGGACTGTCAATCAAGGAACTACCACTTGTATTCATTTATTTGTTTATTCACCTTGAGGGAGTGGTAAGGTGTGTCTGTGTTACCCAATCACATGCCAGAAATTGGTTCTGCACATCTCTTTATGGCGTTACTACATACGATCTAACTAATCAGTTGTCAAAAAACCTAGAAGTGACGAAATATTTGCAAAAAACAACTACGGCATTTAGTTATGAGCAGAAACACAAATAAAACAAATACAAAATACAAGTGTTATTTGTAGAAACACAAATTGCGGCAGAGTCAAGAGACCGGTATTGTGCAGGCCTCTACACTCTATAAACAGACAAAGGCACATGAAAGAACCTACATTAAGATTATGTCCTATGTACCATTTGCAGGTAAAACTAAAGTGTAATTTATGTTAGCAGCGGTGCTATACTTTTTATAATTTTCTAACACGATTACACCTAAACTATTTTACAGATTGTGTTAGCTTTTGGGCGATTGAGAGCTATTCAGTAGATTAAACTATACTTTTGTTTAATCTATAAAGTGTGAGAAAGCCTCTAAGTTACATAGAATTTAAAGACTTTAGCATTTTATAAAGGGAAGTATTAATAGATATATTACCCTAGAAAGGACCCATACTCCTATTCTTTCATTCAAGCCTAATGGGGACACTGTTTTAACAACATATGTCCATCTTGCTTCTTTCTTAAGGAGACAAGCATCATTGTCTCCTCCCCTGGCCCATTTATTATCCCGTGATCAATTGCTACAAATTTTAAGGATGAAGTGTTACTATTGTGAAAATCCCTAAAATGACGTCGCAAACACTTGTATCTCCTCTCATAGAGGATGTCATCTCGGTGCTCCTGAATCCTGTCCTTGAACATTCGCTTAGTTTTCCTACATAGAACAGGGACACGAGCCACCGCAGGAGATATACCACACCAATAGTGTTGCAGTTTGAAAAACATCTAATGTCAAAACTTTTTCAGTGTTTGCTGAGAACGTTTTGCTTTTTAACATATAGGGACAATAGACAAAACCGTCCACAAGGAAAATTACCCTTAACTAGTTGTCTGTTTAACCAACCATTTTTTCTGAATCAGACCTCACAAATCTACCTTTTGACTAACTTATCCTTTAAGTTAGGAGACTTTTTTGCAGTTACAAGGGATAGTTTCCCACTTTTTCAACAATTTTTTCGTCTACTAGGATAGAAAATGCCAGTTATGTTATAGAATATTTCTTATATTTTGCCCATTGGCAATTATAAGCTCGTTATGAATCTTATGAAATTTTCAGGGTTAGTATTTTTCTTTGAGTATAGTAAATCATTTCTATTATTTCTTACTTTATTCAGGGTAGATTTTAATAAAAAATGTGATACCCCCTATCTAGGAAATTTTTTACACATTTTTTCTACATGATGTTCAAATTTAATATTAGAAGAACAGTTCCTCTCTTAATCTTAGAAGTTGGCCAAAGGGGATTCCTTTTTTAAGGGGCTCTGGGTGACCACTTGATGCTTCTAAAAGACTGTTTGTCGCCGTATCTTTACAATGGTTTTCTGTAGAGATACAGTTTCCATCTTTATTAATGCAAATATCGAGAAGAAAAGGGAGCTTTTATCGCTATATGCATAGGTAAGCAGAATATTACGATTGTTCTATTTAATACTTTGACAAATTCGTGTAGGCAGGCCAGGGGGCCATCCAGAACATCAGGATATATCCACATATCTAATCCAAAGGGAAACATGGGAGCCGAACACCTCTCCATACTGTTCGAAGATGTCCAACTCATGCTCCAAATGGAGACATGCATATGTGGGTGCACACACCGCTCCCATTGCTGTCCCCCTGACCTGCCTATAAATTGAACCGTCAAACTCAAATATATTATATTTTCAAGGATTAAACCTTAAAGGTTTATTACAAGACTAGTATGTTTTTCACTACCAGCGCCTCTGGATTTCAAAAAAATGTTCGCAGGCTTTGATTCCTGCCTCATGTGGTATTTGACGAATATAGACTCTCTTTATCAAGAGGAAACAAGGATTGTTTGGAAGAGACTGTTACATCATTAATTTACGTAAAAGATCTGGAGTGTCCTTTTACGTAAGATGGGAGAGTGAGAGAGAAATGTCTTAGGAAGAGTCCAACATATTGTCCAATATGTTCACTGATGCCCCCTATACCCCGAAACGATGGTCTCCCTGGTGGATGGGATTTATTTTTAAGAATTTTCGGATGATGTAGAAGGTGGGCATCACAGGACTTACTGGGTTCATAAACTTAATTCATCCAGAGAAATTAAACCCTTCCATTTTTGAGTCTTGCAATATATGTAGAGATTTGACTTTCATAAGTGTCAAAGGATTTCTTTTAAGCCTCTCATATTGAGACTTATCCAAAAGTTGCCTTTTTGCCTCATTGAGATAGAAAGTTTCATCTAAGAGAACTAAATTGCCTCCCTTGTCTGCCGGCTTGTAAATTACCCCTTTTGCAGACATAAGTTCTTTAAGGGCTTTTCTTTCTTTAGATGTTAGAATATCAAGCCAAATCCAATCTTCTGATAACAATTCTATTTCTTTTTCAACTGATTTCACAAATAAAGAATAGCAGAGGAAACTTGTGCTATAGATGGCATATATGTGGATTTGGATTTTAAATTTGTTCTAAAAGGTTTTGTCATTTGCAACAAAAGTTCTATGTCCACTCACTACTATTTATATACCAGTATATATATATATATATATATATATATATATATATATATATATATATATTATATGCTATTAATGAATAAATAGGACATATTTTCTAAGTAAAGAACATTTAAATGTGAAATATTAATATTTTCATGTTGGGTTAGCGATCGGTATTTTACGATTGGTGGGAATACTTTCTCTGAGTTTGACTTTTTATGTGTGTCGGGCAGAGAGACTGATGCAATATAACCCTATCCAGCCATATTACAGTATCTCACAAAAGTAAGTACACCCCTCACATTTTGTAAATATTTTATATATTTTCATGTGACAACACTGAAGAATGGCACTTAGCTACATGTGAAGTAGTGAGTGTACAACCGGTGTAACAGTGTAAATTTGCTGTCCCCCTCATACAGCCATTAAATGTCTAAACCGGTGGCAACAAAAGTGAGTACACCCCTAAGTGGAAATGTCCAAATTGGACCCAAAGTGTCAATATTTTGTGAATGAGAACGCAAATCAGCAGTGTTCAAACTCTAATCAAGGAGTGGAAAAAGATGTGTTCTGTTTGAAACATACTGCAATTCATCTTGCCATCAATTCTGACCAAATTTTCAGTGCCTTTGTAGCTCACACATCCCCAAAACATCAGCGATCTCACCTCCATGTTTCACAGTAGGAATGGTTTTACCTTTCATCATAGCCTTGTTGACTCCTCTCCAAATGAAGCGTTTATGGTTGTGGCCAAAAAGCTCAATTTTGGTCTCATCACTCCAAATGACTTTTGTGCCAGAAGGTTTGAGACTTGTCTCTATGCTGTTTGGTGTATTGTAAGTGGGATACTTTGTGGCATTTGCTTAGTAATGGCCTTTCTTCAGCGCGACTCGACCATGCAGCCCATCTTTCTTCAAGTGCCTCCTTATTGTGAATCTTGAAACAGCCATACCACATGTCCTGTATCTCACCTGAAGTTATTTGTGGGTTTGTTTTTGCATCCCGAACAATTTTCCTGGCAGTTGTGGCTGAAATTTTAGTTGGTCTACCTGACCATGGTTTGGTTTCAACAGAAACCCCTCATTTTCCCACTTCTTTATTAGAGTTTGAACACTGCTGATTTGATTCTCAATTCCTCTGGATATCTTTTTTATATCCCTTTCCTGTTTTATACAGTTCAACTACCTTTTCCTGCAGATTCTTTGACAATTCCTTTGCTTTCCCCATGACTCAGAATCCAGAATCGTCAGTGCAGCACTGGATAAAAGATGTAAGGGTCTGTCAGGAGTCCAGAAACTCATTGACCTTTTATACACACACACTAATTACAAGCAAACAGATCACATGTGAGGATGGATACCTTTAATAGCCATTCAAAACCCTTTGTGTCAACTTGTGTGCATGTTATCAGGCCAAAATCACCAGGATATGTAAACTTTTGATCAGGGTCATTTGGGTAGTTTCTGTTGTCATTATGATTTAAAAAGTAAACACAGTTGATTGATAATAAATGGCTTTAGCCAAACACTAACCACTTATCTAGTTCGTAGGATAGCCTTATGCTTGTCCCATGAATTTTTAAAGTCCCCCACAGTGTTTGTTGCTACTACCTCTTATGGAATAAACTTCCTCAAGAGGTAGTAGCAACAAACACTGTGGGGGACTTTAAAAATGCATGGGACAAGCATAAAGGCTATCTACGAACTAGATAAGTTTATACTGTTAGGTAAGGTCGGGCAGACTTGCTGGGCCTATGGCTCTTATCTGCCATCAATATCTATGTTTCTATGTTTCTATGAGTGAAAGAAAGTTTTTGCGTTATCATTCTATTCTCTGAAAAATGCGCCAAGAAATCATAAATTCGGCCAGGGTATGTAAACTTATGAGCCAACTGTATATATATACTGTATGTATATATATACTATATACATACATACATACAAGTGGTAGATAGCGCACTCCCACTCGCCTTAGAGAGTAGTACCAGGGTTCAGAAATAATAAATATAAAAGCTCCAATGATTGCACTCTCTGGATTTAAAACACAGCAACCTTTAATGTGTGACGTTTTGGGGCATTCACCCCTTCCTTTAATTCAAGTGTGATGTTTTGGGATATAGCTCCCCTTTCTCAGTGACGCTTGTATTAAAGGCACTTGAAATATCCAGAGAGTGTAAGCCTGGTGTTGTTTTGAGGTTTATTTGTATGCTGACACCCTGGCAGTTGAACAAGTCAATGTTATTTGTCCTTTTTGTAGACACGTTTGGTGCATGATTGATACATTGTAACAAATATGTATCACCTAATTTGATGTCTTGAAAAAGGCTTTATTGGAAGTCGAAAATTCGACTTGATACAAATTTATGTGTATTTTTTGGACAAATTTGTCAAATTCGAAACTTCGGATCAATTTGAATTTCCGAATTACCCTAGCAACGAAAATAAACTAATCTGAATGCTTTTTTAACAAATAAATCCAAATTAGTTCGGATTTATTTGTTACATTCGAATGGCCATGGACTAATTACAATTACACTAGTATATTAGGTTATATCACTCTGCTAGCTCTGTGCAGGGCACATTATGTAGGTGGTACCTGTGAGGTTGGTACTTAGGTGGGATGTGCTGTGTATTACACCAGCTCTGTGCATATTGTGTAGCTGTGAGGTTGGTACTTATGTTGATTCAGATGGGTTACACCTAATTTACAGTACATAATACTTGTCTAATTCACAGCACATCCCACCTAACACACACCGAACTTCCGAATTTACGAAATCGAATCAGAACCAAATACATCCAAATACATCCGAATTTATTTGAATCCGAAACAAATACATTTGAGTGTATCAGAATTCGAATCAATCCAAAAACAAAATTTAAAAAAATCTGAATCGGTCAGAAACGAACCGAAACAAATGTTTCCGCCGCGCACAAGTCTAGTTGAAAATATATATTTGTGCTTAGTGCACCTTTGGGTTAGAGCTCAAGCGATAGCCAGGAACCAAGTTTTTCAGAGCGTCTATTATGTGAGGGATTTAGCGCAGCTATGCTATCCAATCTCCATGGCTTTTGATGGAGTGCTTACATTTTAATCTGCACTTGTAATATGGAAGTAAAAATGGAATTACTAAATTCGAAAGTTGTTTAAAATCACATCCTCTATATAAATCATGGAAGAAAAATGTTGGGTTTCATATCCCTTTCAGCTAAATTAGATTTTTCATAAGCAAAGTAATTATCTCACAAATACTCAGTAATTATGTGGGAACCAAACTTAAAGGGACAGTCTAGTCAAAATTGAACTATCATGATTAAGATAGGGCATGCAATTTTAAACAACATTCAAATGTACTTTTACCATCAAATTTGCTTTGTTCTAATAGTATTCTTTGTTGAAAGCTTAACATAGGAAGGCTTATCTCAGCTCATTTTCACCGTTTTTCACAGCTAGACAGCGCTAGTTTATGTATGCCATATTGATAACCTTGCACTCACTTCCATGGAGTTACTTATGAGTCAGCACTGATTGGCTAAAATGCAAGTCTATCAAAAGAACTGATTTAAGGGATCAGTCTGCAAAGGCTTAGATAAAAGGTAATCACAGCAGTAAAAAGTATATTAATATAACTGTGCTGGTTAAGCAAAACTGGGGAATGGTTAATAAAGGGATTATCTATCTTTTTAAACAATAAAAATTCTGGAGTAGACTGTCCCTTTAAGAATTGACGCTGAACATAATGAGCATCAAACAGAGTAAAACCTAATCTTCAGGAAAACGAGAATATAGTTTCATACTCACAGTTATGTATCATTATTCTGTTCTGTAATGAGAGACATTTCTTCCATATTAACTACAGTACATGTGGTCAACATTCAGCAAATCTGTTTTTTTTTTTCATTTTTAAAATACTTTATTGAGAATTTTCCAAGATATACATAGAGAAAACAATAAGGAAACATTCAAAGCAACATCATTTGTTACAAACGAAATAAAAATAAAACTTTGTTACAATTATGCGATTACATTTACAATGGTTGTGTTTATGCTGCTGGATCTCGAGATCAGTTATTATAAGTGGATTAGGTTTGGAGTACCAATCTGCCGATGCCTAAGGGTAGGAGATAGCTAGAAGTAGGGTGACACTGGCGCCCTCTTTTCTGTTATTGACCGACCCTGCTGTGTATGCTTATTGCATAAGGGGAGTCTATGGGTATCAAGGGTATAGATCTCATTGTGTGAACTGGTCTATGAGGGTTTGCGGGAGTAGTAGTGGAGAAGGGGAGGGATGGATTTCTATGAGCTATTTACATATTCTTTCCACAGGAAGGTTATGTTTTGGAATTCTTCTATTCGCTTGGTGCGGGCATAATGGTATTTCTCCAGTTGGAGGTAGTGAGTGACTTTAGTTTTCCAGACGGCTGGAGGTGGCAGGTTTGTTTTTTTCCAATTGAGTGGGATTAGCCTTTTTGCAGAGTTTATCATGGCGGTAAGGAGTGCTTGTTTCAGTTTGCAGGGGATTTTAGGAAATTTGTTGAAAAGAAAAACCCAGGGTGTGAACGGGAGCGGTCAGCAAATCTGTTTTGTTATGTTTTTTCTTTATGATAGAAAATTACGGGTAAAAAAATTAATTCATTTTTATTCTGAAAAGAAAGTGGAAATGAGAGTGATTGTACGGCTCACTGAGACACCATGTAAATTTCCTCTTAGTATTGACAGTTAGGCTTTTTGCTAAATGAAAAATGATAGTATATCATGTTCAACGTTTATTTAACACACTCTTGACCAAACATCTCAAGACTATGACAAGTTTATAAAAGAAAATGACTACACCCCCTGCCTTATCAGATACATATAAATATTAAAAAACATTCTCTGTGAATAACATTGAAATGTAAAATATGCGTAACCCAATTTGTGTTTTAAGTCTATCGTGGTGTAGAGTTAATGCACATGAAGAATTACAAATTTCAAAGTGTGTTCTTGAAATATCAAATATTAAAATATATTAATAATAATTATTAAAAATTATAATACATCCATGGTTGAGATATAATCAGCTAACTCTTTTAGTAAATTCCCATAAACACAAATCAGATTTATTAAGCACTCTCTCCAACTTTGAACAATTGTGTAGCTCATCTCACTGACCAACACACGCTATATCCCTACTATACACAATACTCAACTCCCCCTTCCTACTTACACACATAAATGGCAAAAGGAACTTCCAATACAAGTCTCAATCAAAGATTGGCACAAGTTCTTCCAACACACAACCAAATCAACACATTCTGCCTCACGCTTGGAAATTAACTATAAGTTCCTGATGAGGTGGTATCTTACCTCACAGCACCTCAAATACATATTCACTCAGACATCAGACCGCTGTTTGAGAAAATGTAATCAAACAGGTACTATGTACCATATTTAGTGGTCAAGCCTCAAAATTCAACCTTTTTGAAACTTAGTGGCAGCACAAATCAATGAAATATTAGGTTGCAACATTCCCTTAGACCCATTAGTGCCACTATTCCATGACTCCCCTAAATTACAATCCAGGGCACATGTTAAATTACTACACATAGCACTTAATAGTGCTAAACAATGAATTCCCAGAAAATTGAAACAAGACAGTGCCCCCACAGTGGGTGAATGGCTAACCCAATTCTCTCTCAATATCAGACTGAAAAAATATCACTATCTCTCCATAAATCAACTAGATTTTTATCATGAGATACTTTTTCTCTGGGAATCTAGATTTCAACACTAAACAATCACCTCCTCCATATATAAATCTCCATATAACAGCACAACCCCCTCCCATCTTACTACAGGGGCTGACATCTTCTCTTCTCCTCTTTTTCTCACCTGGTTTGGATACTCGCCTAACAAAATCCCTTCCACTCCCAAAGGCTATAAATTAAAGCACAAGATTATGCCTGAACCAGCACCAACAATATGTTACTCAACAGTTATTAAAAGCTAATATAGCGGGCGGAGCTGACTAGCTAGGAGAGCAGACGTGTATCTATGGAGCTCCTAAACTTTATCTAATTAATGAAGAATATAAATGTATTTTTCAAGTGACTGAAACTTTTAAACTCCTCAGAAGTCAAGGACAATCATCTCTGCTAATCATTTCACAAACAAATCTTTAATAAGTGGCCTATGAAGTTGCATTAATCGAATCAGGGTTTGGGGCCTGATCTAGCTGACGGAGCAGTTTGAGCATAATCCCTCATAATATCTGGGAAGAACCCTTCTTGTATCGCTCAAGAGATGGATCCGGAAGCCGCACTGCAAAGGTTTGAGGATCGTTTCTGTGAGATCTTGGAGGACCACTTTACAGAAACGAACGCTTTACTTCTGCAACTCTGGGAACAGTTCTCAACCCCACACGAGAGGCAAGAAGGCGGCGACAAGCTAAGATCCTCTAGCGCTACCAGTAAGCGATTACTCAGTGATCCGGAAACCTCTGTTCCCCTGAAAACAGCTACTCTTCTAACAGATCTACGCAGGCAGCATTTTTCTCCAAGTCGCGAGAAACTACTAGCTAGCCTAAGAGACCTGGGTCCGGAGTTTACTGTCCCGGTGAATAAGCTGATGAAAGATCCGGAGCTGGGCACTCAACTGGTAGATCGTATGAGAGCGACATTGTATGGGCCAGTCCGTGGTGTGGAATTGGGTCTCACACCTCTGAGATGCGCAGATATTTGCAATCACCAAGCCTCTTGGCATAGAGAGCCTACGCGGTACCTTTCTTCATGGTCCTGCAATTCCTTCGCTCCAGTACAGCTCTTAGGGACTGGTGTTGCATCGGTCTCTGGCATTGGTTAGAGGAAAGCTCATGTAGGAGTTCACAACAGCTCGGATTGTCTTAGGGGACAAGTGAGATAAGTCTCTTTGGTTTGTGATATAAATTATCTCATGACACTTTGATCTCTGAACGCAATATTAATATGTAAACACCAACTGATCTATATTACAGCTTTTGTTTTATCACCATGTTTGCCTAAGACAGCCAAGATCCCAGCAGATATTTATAGGCTCCGTGAGACATTTATGATGACTGTAAAGTCGGAAGATGCATTAGTCTCCCTGGTTAGACTGGGACTTTTATTTTGATCTAGGCTGTTTATTTGTATGATTGCTGGTCACCTATTTCACTCAGGATTTTTGTTCCACAGTCTCCCTAACCATAACAAAGCGTCTAAATTTAGGACGTACATCTTACAAGTGAACGCCACATGGTCTAAACTTCATTATAACTAATATCGGTGTCTGACAAATACTTATCAGTACCCATATTGATGTTAGGATCGTTACATTACTATTGTTGTTACACAGGTACCCAGGTTTTTTTTTTTTTGGTTTTTTTTTTCTGTTTTGTTATTTTTTACTTTAACAACTTGCTCTGTTATTGCACTATGTAGCTTGTACCTGTAGTGACCTGGAGTCAGGATTATGATGTGTCTGTAATAGCTGAGCTTTATTGCAAAAGACTTACCTTCAAATCTATATTCACGCTGTAAATGTTAAATTATGTTTTACAAAAGTTATATTTCCTTATCAGTAGCTATAGTTTAAGGTATTTATGCCATTCTAATGTACACTATTAATGTTTACTATTACCTCATAAAAATCCCCAATATAGGATTATTCCAATATATACATAGATTTTTAATACAAGACACATGGTTTAAGTTTAAGTTAATGGATCTACTTACAATGTATTTATGCAGACACACAAGTCTGACTATTGATATATAATTTTCCTTTACAGATCCATATAGAATAATTACACTTGGTACAAAATAATATTTAATAGGTAGCACTGCCTCAGGGCCCCTACATAGCTACTCCTTATTGTGTTTGCTGAGGCTGGCCTGACAATATAGGGAGGGAAAAATTCACTGTTTGATCTCTACCTTGCCAAACAGGCTGTATTCACTTGTCTATGAAACATTTGTGCTAGAAACCAGGTACCCTATAGTCTTAATGATATACTTCAAAGAATAGTATGGGGTTTCAGGCCTATACTAGTTTAACATTAAATGTTCTCTCAATATGTTTATATCTGTTTAGAAGTCCTTTTTTTTTTCTTTTTTTTTTGGCTAAGCACAAAGGGATTGTTCAAAATGGCTATATCTATTTATTCTATTTATGTATGAGATGCATAACTAAATGCTTGAGCTTCGTATATAACAGCATGGTTCTTTCAGGCCACTCAGGAATGTAAGTAATATAGGATGATATACGTCTGGCTTTTCATTTTACACCCTCAGTATTATTCCCCTACACTTCAAGTAGCTCACTTTACATGTATAGAAGGACTTCAATAATTTTGCTAGTTAGTAAATTTGCATGATCAATCATACTGAGATATCCCACCGCAGGCTTAACTCCCCATTATAGAGTATATGTCTTCAGCAGTTACAATATCATATTGTCTATGGCATATCCTTTCTTTCTTAGACTGCTATGATTGGATACTAAATGCGTTGAATAAGTATGTCATAAAAGTGTAGCAATTAACAGATTTCTGGTACACCAGAATTTGTCACTTCAGTTACCTGCAGGAAGTGCATTGAAAGCCTTTTGATAATGAGATTCCTAATCAATCATACTCCCTGTGTGAAAGTTTTTATTTGGATAAAATGTTGGTCCTTGCTGAGCCCCTCTCCTCCCTTTCCCGCCGGTACTTGTTGCCTGCGGGTCATACCCATATCCCTTTTACCCACATCGCCTAGAGCTGGCACTTCCCCAGGAGAGGAGCTCATGCAGTAGCCTCCCACCCTCTATACAGTTGAATCTTCTCCTCAACACATAACCCTACCTGTAAATTTGCAAATTCGTAACTATATAACAAACCTCTTAATAGCCCTATTTACATTATTAATTTGGCATTCTAGATAGCTCTGCCCCCCCACTCCCTTTTATTCCCCTTCTTTTCTAACACAAGCGGCTCTTGCCCGCTGAACTCTTTCTTCCCTCTTCTAGACCACCTTGGTCTGAGTACACCTAAACAAATACTGCCCCACGACTGCCTCAACCCTATTAGAATAAATGAACATATTCATTTTCTTCATGGTACGGCGTGGGCCATATCCATTATATACAAAATATAAAACTGAGGTTCCATTATCTTATATACAATCATACATCCTGTTATCAACATCCATGTTTACAAGGTTAACTCTAGCAATCTCAAATGCCTATTATCAGTGGTTAATGTCTACCTTTTCATAAGGGGGTTATGACTACGGGACATAGATGTATCTTACATGACTATTCTACACGTTTTCTCCCGAAGGCATATAAAATTTATTTCAAGACTTGCTATTTCTTTGGTTTAAAATTATGTTTGTCATAAGGATGTATTTTCCAGTATTACGCTGTTATTGTTGCCGGATGAAAATGTTGTGAAACTTTCTTATAACCTCAATAAAAAAATTAAAAAAAAAAAAAAAAAAAAAAAAAAGCTAATATAGCTCTCTTCTCTTTCCTTGCTTCTTTCCTTCTTTTCCCTTTATCTCTTCCAATTTTCTTTCTCTACAACCACTACCTAAACGAAAGTTAATTTATACTGGAATAAGTATGTTGATAAATATTAATGATATTCACAAGAAAACAACTTTACTAACCACCAACCTTCAACAGCTATTAACCAAGATTAGTGGATTTCCTTTCACTTGGTTTGTAATAAAGTTATTTATTCACCATATGATTATTTAGAACCCTCCATTGGATCACTCCAAATGCCCAAAGAATGAAGCCTTCAACTTAATAAAGAACTTTCGCTGAAAACTATGTTAGAACTTAAAGAATAGTCTGAAACAGACAATTGAGAACTTCCCACTTAACAGAATGGACTTCATAATATTTCTTAGGGACATACAAATGATAAATAACCAAAAGACTCTACTAAACTACTGTATATTGTAGAAATGTACTCAAATGAAGGAATGTTGTTATACTTCATTGTATGCTTGTTATCATTATAATTTCTATTGAATAAAAGTTATTTGAAAAAGAAAAAAAAAATATAATAAATACTGTAATTATATATATATATATATATATATATATATATATATATATATATATATATATATATATATATATATATATATAGTATGAATTAATTATTTAGAATTTTTGACAGAATGTATAATAATTTTTTTTTTAAATTAAATTATTATTAATTTTTAATTAATTTTTAATATTTAATATTTCAAAAACACTCTTTGAGATTTGTAATTCTTCCTGTGCGCTAATTTTTTTTAATACATTTATCCATTCAAATCTAATCTCTAATGTTTAGCAAATAGTGATGTTGCGAACATAAAAATGTGGGTTCGCGAACGGCGAACGCGAACTTCCACAAAAGTTTGCGAACCGGCGAACCGGGCAAACCGCCATAGACTTCAATAGGCAGGCGAATTTTAAAACCCACAGGGACTTTTTCTGGCCACAATAGTGATGGAAAAGTTGTTTCAAGGGGACTGTGGCATGTCGGAGGGGGATCCATGGCAAAACTCCCATGGAAAATTAAATAGTTGATGCAGAGTCTGGTTTTAATCCATAAAGGGCATAAATCACCTAACATTCCTAAATTGTTTGGAATAACGTGCTTTAAAACATCAGGTATGATGTTGTATCGATCAGGTAGTGTAAGGGTTACGCCCGCTTCACAGTGCGCAGTGTAGGTGATATACCTGCCCTGACCATGCTTTGCAGGTATCAGTGGTCAGATGGACCCTTGCCCCAACACTGTGTGCCAGACATGCCATTATAGCAGACTTATATGGCTTTGGCGTTGCTTTTTGGTAATTAGAAGGCTGCTAAATGCCACTGCGCACCACACGTGTTTTATGCCCAGCAGTGAAGGGGTTAATTAGGGAGCATGTAGGCAGCTTGTAGAGTTAATTTTAGCTTAAGTGTAGTGTAGTAGACAGCCCAAAGTATTGATCTAGGCCAATTTTGGTATATTTCAGGCCACCATTTCACCGCCAAATGCAATCAAATAAAAAAAAATTGTTCACTTTTTCACAAACTTTAGGTTTCTCACAGAAATTATTTACAAACAACTTATGTAATTATGGCATAAATGGTTGTAAATGCTTCTCTGGGATCCCCTTTGTTCAGAAATAGCATACTTATATGGCTTTGGCGTTGCTTTTTGGTAATTAGAAGGCTGCTAAATGCCACTGCGCATCACACGTGTTTTATGCCCAGCAGTGAAGGGGTTAATTAGGGAGCATGTAGGGAGCTTGTAGAGTTAATTTTAGCTTAAGTGTAGTGTAGTAGACAACCCAAAGTATTGATCTAGGCCCATTTTGGTATATTTCATGCCACCATTTCACCGCCAAATGCGATCAAATAAAATAAAATTGTTCACTTTTTCAAAAACTTTAGGTTTCTCACAGAAATTATTTACAAAAGACGTATGCAATTATGGCATAAATGTTGTAGATGCTTCTCTGGGATCCCCTTTGTTCAGAAATAGCAGACTTATATGGCTATGGCGTTGCTTTTTGGTAATTAGGCTGCTAAATGCCACTGCGCACCACATGTGTTTTATGCCCAGCAGTGAAGGGGTTAATTAGGGAGCATGTAGGCAGCTTGTAGAGTTAATTTTAGCTTAAGTGTAGTGTAGTAGACAACCCAAAGTATTGATCTAGGCCCATTTTGGTATATTTCATGCCACCATTTCACCCCCAAATGCGATCAAATAAAAAAAAATTGTTCACTTTTTCACAAACTTTAGGTTTCTCACAGAAATTATTTACAAACAACTTATGCAATTATGGCATAAATGGTTGTAAATGCTTCTCTGGGATCCCCTTTGTTCAGAAATAGCATACTTATATGGCTTTGGCATTGCTTTTTGGTAATTAGAAGGCTGCTAAATGCCACTGCGCACCACACGTGTTTTATGCCCAGCAGTGAAGGGGTTAATTAGGGAGCATGTAGGCAGCTTGTAGAGTTAATTTTAGCTTAAGTGTAGTGTAGTAGACAACCCAAAGTATTGATCTTGGCCCATTTTGGTATATTTCATGCCACCATTTCACCGCCAAATGCGATCAAATTTAAAAAAAACTTAAATTGTTTCGCAATTTTAGGTTTCTCACTGAAATTATTTACAAACAGCTTGTGCAATTATGGCACAAATGGTTGTAAATGCTTCTCTGGGATCCCCTTTGTTCAGAAATAGCAGACATATATGACTTTGGCGTTGCTTTCTGGTTATTAGAAGGCCGCTAAATGCTGCTGTGCATCACACGTGTATTATGGCTAGCAGTGAAGGGGTTAATTAGGTAGTTTGTAGGGAGCTTGCAGGGTTAATTTTAGCTTTAGTGTAGAGATCAGCCTCCCACCTGACACATCAGACCCCCTGATCCCTCCCAAACAGCTCCCTTCCCTCCCCCACAATTGTCCCCGCCTTCTTAAGTACTGGCAGAAAGTCTGCCAGTACTAAAATAAAAGGTTTTTAATTTTTTATTTTTTTTTAGCATATTTACATATGCTGTGGTGTAGCATTCCCCCTTAGCCCCCAACCTCCCTGATCCCCCCAAAAACAGCTCTCTAACCCTCCCCATCTGCCTTATTGGCGGCCATCTTGGGTACTGGCAACTGTCTGCTATTATTTCACAGTCAAAAAAGTGTTTTTTTTTTTTTAAATGTACACTACTGTTAGACCAGATATGAGTGGTGGCACTGGGCAAGTGGGCACAGTATACGCTGTGAGCCTGACACATGCTGGCAGGCAGGCAACTGCAATTAGATTACACAGGAAAAAAAAAAAAAAAAAAAGCAGACTGATGTTCTAGCCCTAAAAAGGGTTTTTTGGGGTGCTGTCCTTACAGCAGAGATCAGATGAGTCCTTCAGGACTGTAGTGGACACTGAATACACTAGCCTAGCTATCGATTTCCCTATTAAATCAGCAGTAGCTACACTGTCCCTCCTCTCACTAAGAATGCAGCTTCCGAATGAATCTAAAATGGATGCTGTCCAGGAGGTGGGAGGGTCTGCTGCTGATTGGCTGTAATGTGTATTCTGACTGTGAGGTACAGGGTCAAAGTTTACTCAATGATAAAGAATAGGGGGCGGACCGAACATCGCATATGTTCGCCGTCCGCGGCGAACGCGAACATGCTATGTTCGCGACATCACTATTAGCAAACATTTTAGTTTCGAATATTGGTGTACGCCATACGTCCTCAGAAAAAATACACTTAACGACCGACGACGTATGGCGTACGTCGTTGGTCTGGAAAGCAGCTGGAAGCGATCTTGATCGCTTTCAGCTGCTTTCCGGTTATTGCAGGATGCCTCGATATCGAGGCATCCTGCAATAACCATTTTTGACCCCTCCGGTGCAGAGAGAGCCACTCTGTGGCCCTCTCTGCACCGGACATCGATGGCCGCATTCGTTGGTGGGTGGGAGCTGAAGTGGGAGGCGGGTGGGCGGCCATCGATGGGTTCTAAGGCAGAGAGGGGGGCGGGATCGAGGGCGGGGTCGCCGGGGGCGCGCATAGACGGGGTGGAGGGCGGGCGCGTGTACGGGGAGGGAGCGGGTGGGAACCGCTACACTGCAGAATAATATATTTTTGTAAGTGGGAGAAAGAGGGGGAGGGAATGCCCCTTAAAATAAACAAAAGGGATCTGGGAGGGGGTAGGGGGTGGTCTTGGTGGGGGAAGCTACACTACAGAAGAAAAAAAAAAATCTATTATATTGTAAACTGGGTACTGGCAGACAGCTGCCAGTACCCAATATGGCTCCCAAGAAGGTAGAGGGGGAGGTTAGAGAGCTGTTTGGGGGGTGGGATCAGGGAGGTTGGGGGCTAAGGGGGGATCTTACAAAGCAGCATATGTAAATATGCTATAAAAAGTATTGAAATTCAAAGATACCTTTTATTTTAGTACTGGCAGACTTTCTGCCAGTACTTAAGCTGGCGGGGTCAATAGTGGGGTGGTGGAGGGAAGGGAGCTGTTTGGGAGTGATCAGGGGGTGTGATGTGTCAGGTGGGAGACTGATCTGTACACTAAAGCTAAAATTAACCCTGCAAGCTCCCTACAAGCTACCTAATTAACCCCTTCACTGCTAGCCATAATACACGTGTGATGCGCAGCGGCATTTAGCGGCCTTCTAATTACCAAAAAGCAACGCCAAAGCCATATATGTCTGCTATTTCTGAACAAAGGGGATCCCAGAGAAGCATTTACAACCATTTATGCCATATTTGCACAAACTGTTTGTAAATAATTTCAGTGAGAAACCTAAAGTTTGTGAAAAAGTTGACTATTATTTTTTTTTTTTATCGCATTTGGCGGTTAAATGGTGGCATGAAATATACCAAAATGGGCCTAGATCAATACTTGGGGTTGTCTACTACACTATAGTAAAGCTAAAATTAACCATACAAGCTCCCTAATTAACCTCTGCACTTCTGGGCATAATACACGTGTGGTGCGCAGTGTCATTTAGCGGCCTTCTAATTACCAAAAAGCAACACCAAAGCCATAAATGTCTGCTATTTCTGAACAAAGGGGATCCCAGAGAAGCATTTACAACCATTTGTGCCATGATTGCACAAGATGTTTGTAAATGATTTCAGGGAGAAACCTAAAATTTGGAAAAATTTAACGTTTTTTTTTAATTTAATCGCATTTGGCGGTGAAATGGTGGCATGAAATATACCAAAATGGGCCTAGATCCATACTTTGGATTGTCTACTACACTACACTAAAGCTAAAATTACCCCAAAAAGCTCCCTACATGCTCCCTGATTAACCCCTTCACTGCTGGGCATAATACATGTGTGGTGCGCAATGTCATTTAGCTGCCTTCTAATTACCAAAAAGCAACGCCAAAGCCATATATATCTGCTATTTCTGAACAAAGGGGATCCCAGATAAAAATGTACAACCATTTATGCCATAATTGCACAAGCTGTAAATAATTTCAGTGAGAAACCGAAAGTTTGTGTAAAAATTTGTGAAAAAGTGAACAATTTTTTTAATTTGATCGCATTTGGCGGTGAAATGGTGGCATGAAATATACCAAAATGGGCCTAGATCAATACTTTGGGATGTCTTCTAAAAAATGTATATATATATATGTCAAGGGATATTCAGGAATCCCTGACAGATATCAGTGTCCCAATGTAACTAGTGCTAATTTTGAAAAAAAGTGGTTTGGAAATAGTAAAGTGCTACTTGTATTTATGGCCCTATTACTTGCAAAAAAAGCAAAGAACATGTAAACATTGGGTATTTCTAAACTCAGGACAAAATTTGGAAACTATTTAGCATGGGTGTTTTTTGGTGGTTGCAGATGTGCTACAGATTTTGGGGGTCAAAGTAAGAAAAAGTGTGTTTTTTTCCTTTTTTTCCTCATATTTTATAAAAAATGTTATAGTAAATTATAAGATACGATGAAAATAATGGTATCTTGAGAAAAGTCCATTTAATGGCGAGAAAAACCGTATATAATATGTGTGGGTACAGTAAATGAGTAAGAGGAAAATACAGCTAAAACACAAACACCGCAGAAATGTAAAAATAGCCTTGGTCCCAAACGGACAGAAAATTTAAAAGTGCTGTGGTCATTAAGGGGTTAAACAACATTCCATTTTGCTTCTATTATGTAATTTGATTAATTCTTTAGATATCCTTAGTTGAAGAAATAGCAATGCACATGGGTGAGCCAATTCACATGAGGCATCTATGTGCAAGCCACCAATCAGCAGCTACCGAGCCTATTTAGATATGCTTTTTAACAAAGGATACCAAGTGAATAAAGCAAATTAGATAATATAAGTACATTTATAACAAATTTAAAATTGCATGCTCTTTCTAATTCATGAATGAAAAAAATTGAGTCCCTTTAACATTGCCCCTTTAACATTCGGTAATATTCAATTGATATTTTGAATTTTGTTTATTTTCTAATGTGAAATCAAATTTTTAAAAGCTTATTTGAAATAATGCAAATACATTTTCGGTCATATATCCAATATACACATTCAAAATGTTAATGTATGTATTTGAACTATTTATGTACATTCAAAATCAATAGCATTATTCGATTTGCAAAGCAAAATTCTAAATCGAAAGCAAAATTAGAAAATCGAAAATAACATTTGATTTTTGAATTTTAAAGAATTTTGGTTCTTATGGCTATTCGATTGTGTAAAAACAAATATTGAAGGAAATATTCGTTCTACCATCAAATTTCGAATTTAGTCATATTCGCTCATCCCTGCCTTTTATATCTAAAGGAATAGATTTATAGGTATATACAGATATATGTAATAAAATACTGTATATTACAATTAAAAATAAAATTTTCCTGTATGTGAAGAACATTGGAATGGAAATATGTGCAGTAAATATACAGTAAAACACAAATGCATATGTACACACATATACAGGCTTAGCTCGTTTTATTGCGCTCCTCTTTATTTTCACTTTGCAAATATTGCTCTTTTTACAAATTGAAGGTTTCTGGCAATCCTGTGTCAAGCAAGTCTATCTGCTCCATTTCTCCAGCATATATACACATATAAACACATAAATATACCATAAATAAACACATATAGATATACATATAAACACATAAATATACATAAATACACACATATATACACATATAAACACATAAATATACATAAATAAACACATATATATACATATAAACACATAAATATACATAAATACACACATATATACACATATAAACACATAAATATACATAAATACACACATATATATACATATAAACACATAAATATACTAAATAAACACATATATATACATATAAAACACATAAATTATACATAAATACACACATATATACACATATAAACACATAAATATACATAAATACACACATATATATACATATAACACATAAATATACATAAATACACACATATATACACATATAAACACATAAATATACATAAATAACACACATATATATACTACATATAAACACATAAATATACATAAATACACACCTATATACACAATAAAACACATAAATATACATAAATACACACATATGTACACATATAAACACATAAATATACATAAATACACACATATGTACACATATAAACACATAAATATACATAAATACACACATATATACACATATAAACACATAAATATACATAAATACACACATATATACACATATAAACACATAAATATACATATAATACACACATATACACATATAAACACATAAATATACATAAATACACACATATATACACATATAAACACATAAATATACATAAATACACACATATATACACATATAAACACATAAATATACATAAATACACACATATATACACATATAAACACATAAATATACATAAATACACACATATATACACAACTAGTATAGACACCACTAGCAAAAAGATTACGACTTACTGAAGGTTCTCATGATGGTTAGCATTTTATAGCAATACATTTTTTTTTAATTAAGGTATGTACGTTGTTTTTTATTTAGACATTATGCTATTGCACATTTAATAAACTACAATATAGTGTAAATATAACTTTTAATGCACTGGGAAACAAAAAAAACAGTGTGATTCACTTTATTGCTATATTCGCTTTATTGCGGTGGTTTGGAAACATATATATATATTAGACATGTATATGTATGTGTGTATATATACATTATAGCCTTTAGTATTCAAAAAACCTTGGCATATACCATTCACTTTTTAACCCTTATAATTTTTTTTTTTAATTTATATGAATAATTTTTATCAGAATGGAGGCCTATCTTATCAAATGTCTGTCGGACCTGATCCGACAGTGCGGATCAGGTCTGACAGACATTGCTGAATGCGGAGAGCAATACGCTCTCTGTATTCATCATTGCACCATGCAGCTCACAAGAGCTGCTGGTGCAACCCCGCCCCCTGCAGACTCGAGGCCAATGGGCCGCCAGCAGGGAGGTGCCAATCAACCTGATCGTACTCGATCGGGTTGAATTGTGGCGATTCCTGTCCGCCTGCTCAGAGCAGACGGACAGGGTTATGGAGCAGCGGTTTTAGACATGGGCCCACACGCCTCCATACGGAGCTTGATAAATGGGCCTCATAGTGTTTATATGCGCGTAACTTTACTTTTAAATATCTTTATGGTGTGTTTTTGCAATTTTTTAAACTCACTACCCTTTACGCGTGTTCTTCAGTCACGCTATTCTGATTAGCGTAAATTGCAATTGCACTCGAAGCGAACAGGTTTACTTTCAACTTGTAATAAATATGCAAAAGCCAAAAAAAACACAATATCTCTTGCGTGCAAAATTTAGCGCCACTTGTAATCTGGGCCTAAAGTGACCTCCATAGTGCTATCTCTGTACTGCCCTTAGTGCTGAGGTATGCAGAAATTGTGCTGTCTCGTCACTGTCAACAAGACCATACTACCCTGGCCCCAGAAGCGGATGCCATACAGGGCACGGGTCCTGTCCTTAAGGACTTAACGACGGATGATGCACAATTTACATTGTCTGTCATTAATGGGTAAAAATAATTTGCCAAAGATCTCCTTTGCCTTATATTGGCAGACTACTATTATTTATATAATACACTGAATAAAATGATCATGCCCAAGGGGTTAATTTGCTTCTCACGTAGGAAAGATGTTTTTTTCTGGTTTAAAATAAGCACCATTTATCATGTGTATTTGCAGACATTTTTGTCAGGGTAAGAGAAAATAAATAAATAAAAAGCAGGAAAAAAAATCAGTTTAGCAACAGGATACAGTTTATTTGTTGTACATAGGAGCTGAACATCTTTCACTATTGTATATATACTACTTAGGACATGTCCAGAAATATTCATGACAATAAAGGGTGCATATTTTCTCCCAGAATACAAGATATTACATGTTTAAACAAGCACATTTCTTAAATATAGACGTATGTGTATATATATATATATATATATATATATGTATATATACAGTATGTATATATATATATATATATGTGTGTGTGTGTATATATATATATATGTATATATATATACAGTATGTATATATATATGTATGTATATATACAGTATGTATATATGTGTGTATATATATATATATATTTATGTATATTTACATTATATATATATATGTGTATATGTGTATATGTATATGTATATATATATATATATATATATATATATATATTTGATAAACGACACACCCATTATAGTCTAATGTACCTAGAGTCTTATCTGAGTGTCATATATTCCTATATTGATATGACCCATTTAAATTGATTAATGTTTTTTTCGCTTTTCAGCTGCATTTGCATCAAATGCTACCGGACATATTTTATGTTCTGATAAAGTCTCATGTATTCAGACCTCTGCCAGACTTTCATCAGACACCTGCCCAAACTTCCCCTACTTCATGAAAAAGTCTGCTGCCTGCACTTCACTGACAAGATCATCATGTTCAATAGTCGTCTGCCCAGCACAGTACACAGTCTGAATGAGTGCGTCCACAATTTAATTACCGGCTTTAATTGGATGACTTTTTTCCCTCCTTTTTTTTTCTGGCTGCTGGCAGCAATAAACAGATTTTTTTTCTCCTTTCATCCCTCACTGGTTTCATGGAGATGCATCTGCCTCACTGGCATTGTCTTCTGCAACGGCCGTTACTGATCAGGAGGCCAAAACCCGGAGGCAAAAGAAGGCTGCATTGACAACAAGTACTCAGGATAGGAAAGACTAAAATCCAGGTGGCTATATTAAATAGTCCCATTAACCACATATATTTAATATAACCCTTTGATTTCTAGTCGCCTAGAATAAATCTCTCATTATATTATTATTATTATTATTATTATCGGTTATTTGTAGAGCGCCAACAGATTCTGCAGCGCTAATTATATTATTTACCATTGCTTCATTAATTGGACAAACTCTCTTTGAAGATTATATTTTAACATTACTAAATCTGTATAAGATAATATAGAGATAACAGCAAGTCTAATACTAAATGTTGATAACTTTATTATTTATTATTGTATATCAATAATCAGATGAAATGTGTTGTTAAGGCCTTGACACCTGTGGCGTTAAAGGGATATGTTACTCAATATAAATGTAACTTTATTCTTGAAACATCTGTGAGAAGGAACAACTTTAAAGGGACAGTATACACCAATCTGTATGTAATAGACACTACTATAAAGAAAAATATGCACAGATACTGATCTAAAAATCCAGTATAAAACCTTTTAAAAACTTACTTAGAAGCTCCCAGTTTAGCACTGTTGATGAGGTTATTCTGGGACACCCACTGAAAGGGGCTGGGTAAACAAAAACAGCAGACACTCCCCTCCCCCTTCCCTGCATATGAAAAGACAGATAACGTAATCAGGAGCCAGCAGGAGTCTGTAAATGCATGTATAAATCTGGCACTGTGGGGCTTGGTTAGGAGTCTGAAAATTATCACGTTATTAAAAAATAAGCAAAACTATACATTTTTATAAAACACTCCCAGATGGGCTATATACCGTAAATGGATCACCTACAAAACAATCTAGTGTACAGTGTCCCTTTAATGATATATACCTGGGTTTTTTCTTTATTTAAAATAAGATCAGCCCACCAGATTAAATTTTCATTTGCATTTTAAATTAAAGGAGGGAACTTCATTGCTAATGCTGGGTTCACACTTTTCTTTGATTTTGTGGGATTTCAGACTGTTCCATATCCCCTTAATGCTGGTTTACCGAACCTGCATATTTGTGCAAAACGTATCCTTCTGAGATAAGCCTCATTGTCTCTCTATGTGTGGTTTATGTAAAGCAATAAAACCTGATCAAATTATTTGCCTTCAAGCAGAAAGATCCTGAAATTCTGGCTTGACTTTCAGCTTTGAAGACCAAATACATAGGAACACACTGAGTGCTAAACTCCTTCACATACCAGGTGTCTTCAGCACAGGCACTGTAGAAAAAAACAGCGGGCAACAAAGGAGAATTGGGGCAGGAGCCAGCACCTCAACCTAGGACCAATCCACTTGTTCCACTAAGACAAATACAAGTAGTATAAAAAGTCTACTTTATATAGACAGCTATTATGCTATTGTTCCAAATTGTTAATAAGATTCTTTAAATTTTTCTTTTTTTTTTTAATTTAGAGGAACATTGAAAAAATGTAATTATTCTTCCTATAAATCCATATATATTAACAACTATGATGCATAGCATTCATGAAACATTACAAATGCAGGCCAATAAAACCAAGCAGGTATAATGGTAACCCAAAGGGGGAATACCAGACAATTTGTTATGAGTGGTATCTTGACACTAGTGTGATAGGTTAGCCACCACCACTATTCTAGTATATAATAGCAATGTAATCACTTAAAGGGGACATAAAACCCACATTATTTTTTAATTTCATGATCAGATAGAGCATGTGATGTTAAAACAACTTTCCAATTGACTTCTATTATCTTATTTGTTCTCTTGGTATCCTTTGTTGAAAAGGAAACCTAGGTAGGCTCAGTAGCTGCAGATTGGTGGCTGCACATGTTATTTGGCTCACCCACTGCAAATCAGCTAGCTCCCAGTAGTGTAAATGCTGCTTCTTCAACAAAGGATACCTAAGATAATCAATCAAATTAGATAACAGAAGGTAAATTGGAAAGTTTGTTTAAAATTGTATTCTCTATCTGAATATCTGAACCATGAAAGAAATTTTTTAGGTTTCAGATTACTTTAATTTTCTGTATAGAAAATCTGCATTTTGCTATAGGTCTGGTAAAAGTTTTGTTTCATATATATTTTTGCTTTTGTTTCTTTTTGCTTAGCTTATTGGTTATAAAACAAAAACATTTGCATGCATGCATGGAATCCAATATTTTAGCTAATGCTGTATTTAAAGGACAATAAACCTCAAAATAATTTGACGGGCCGGGCTGTGACTATAACAGCTGGCCCGATGCGCTGTGTGAATTTAACAAGACCCGCTCAGCAGAGAGCGGGTCTGTAAAACAGCCGAGTTTTTTTAAAATTAAAAGGGGAATGATACATTTTATACAGATAAGGCTAATATGGTTATATAATTCTGCACTATGTGCAGAATTATATAACATTATTTTTAAAGTTTACTGACACTTTTAATATAAAACTATTGAAGGAAGTTAAAGGGGCATTAAGAAACATTCTAGTGGAAATAAATATATATATATATATATATATATAGTTTAAATTTGTTTTATTTTTATATAAATTTAATTTACTGTGAATTTTACTTCTTTAAAAGATTAAAGTGGAATGCCCATTCTACTCCTGATGAGGATACAGCCAGTGATTGGACCATATGTAAATATGCCAATTCTCTAAAGTTTTCTAGTCTTGTAAGATTCTATACCATGTATTATCAGTATTACAAGACCCCTCTGGCAATTTATATCTTGAAAATTGTGTTTCTCATTAAAGGGAGTACACTAATATGCTTTATGTCCAGCGGCGACACTTACTATACAATATAATGCTTAATAAAATAAGCCAATGATTTCTTTCTATATCCTGGTACAAGATCAGAACTTTATCTATGTATGTACCCCCTTTGCAGGGCTCCATTTGGAATTTGTGCCGCTTGCTAATTATTAAGGGCTAGATTATGAAGTGGTGGTCTAACTGTTGCGTGCAAGCTATTGCACGCGTTGGGTTTTTCCACCCCTAATACAAGTTGAAAGTAAACGTGATTGCTTGAGTGCAATTTAAGTTTATGCACGTCAAATTAGCGCGACCTCCGAGCTCTAGTTGACTGTTTTGAAAAACAAAAATACATTACAAAAGTCACGTACACTCATAATAACACCATCTAAAAAAAAAAATTCTCAAAAAACATATTGCACAAAAAAGTTAAAAGGGCTCAAACATATGAGGTCTCAGGTGTTAGAAAAAAAATAAGGTAGGCAAAGGGCTTTAACACTGAGCTACTTACATATACATGTCTTAATATGGATATGTATCTATCTATCTATCTATCGGCTAGATTACGAGTTTTGCGTTATGAGCGGCTCGGTGCTAACTTGCAAGTTATTGTCACTGCTCACCTCCCTATAGCGCTGCTATTACAGGTTTTCATAAACCTGGCGTTAGCAAGCAATATGTGAGCGTTGAGCAAAATTGAGGCTCCATACCGCACTCAAATACCAGTGCTGCTTTGAGCTGGTTTTACCGTGCTCGTGCACGATTTCCCCATAGACATCAATGGGGAGAGCCTGATAAAAAAAAGCCTGACACCTGCAATAAAGGAGCGTAAAACTCCATAACGCAGCCCCATTGATTCCTATGGGGAAAGAACATTTATGTCTACACCTAACACTCTAACATAAACCCTGAGTCTAAACACCCCTAATCTGCCACCCCCGACATCGCCGACACCTACATTACATTTATTAACCCCTAATCTGCCGCCCCCAACAACGCCGCACATACCTACACTTATTAACCCCTAATCTGCTGCCCCCGACATCGCTGACACCTACATAATGTTATTAACTCCTAATCTGCCGCCCCCGACACCGCCGACACCTACATTACACTTATTAACCCCTAATCTGCTGCCCCCAATGTCGCCTCCACCTACCTACACTTATTAACCCCTAATCTGCTGCCCCAATGTTGTCGCTACCTACCTACACTTATTAACCCCTAATCTGCCGCCCCCAACGTCACTGCCACTATACTAAAGTTATAAACCCCTAAACCTAACCCTAAGTGTAATCCTAACACCCACTAACTTGAACATAATTAAAATATATCTAAATAAAAATTACAATTAATACCTAAATATTTCCTATTTAAAACTAAATACTTTCCTGTGAAATAAACCCTAAGCTAGCTACAATATAACTACATTGTACATCTTCTATCTTCATCCATCCGCTGCGGAGCAGCTCCATCTTCAAGACATCCGGCGCGGAGCATCCTCTTCTTCCGACGGCTAACGAAGAATGAAGGTTCCTTTAAGGGACGTCATCCAAGATGGCATCCCTTGAAATTCCGATTGGCTGATAGAATTCTATCAGCCAATCGACGTCTCTTCCAGAATGAAGGTTCCTTTAAGGGACGTCATCCAAGATGGCGTCCCTTGAATTCCGATTGGCTGATCCAATCAGCCAATAGGATTGAGCTCGCATTCTATTGGCTGATTGGAACAGCCAATAGAATGCGAGCTCAATCCTATTGGCTGATTGGATCAGCCAATAGCATTGAAGCTCAATCCTATACGCTGATTGCATCAGCCAATAGGATTTTTTCACCTTTAATTCCGACTGGCTGATAGAATTCTATCAGCCAATCGGAATTCAAGAGACGCCATCTTGGATGACGTCCCTTAAAGTAACCTTCATTCTTTGTTAACCGTCGGAAGAAGAGGACGCTCTGCGCCGTATGTCTTGAAGATGGAGCCGCTCCGCGCCAGATGATGAAGATAGAAGATGCCGTCTGGATTAAGACTTCTGCCGGCTTGAATGAAGACTTCGGCCGGCTTGGATGAAGACTTCTGCCGGCTTCGCTAAGGATGAATGTCCGGTCTTCAAAAACTGTAAGTGGATCTTAGGGGGTTAGTGTTAGGTTTTTTTTAAGGGTTTATTGGGTGGGTTTTATTTTTAGCTAGGGTTTGGGCTGAAAAAGAGCTAAATGCCCTTTTAAGGGCAATGCCCATCCAAATGCCCTTTTCAGGGCAATGGGGAACTTAGGTTTTTTAGATAGGATTTTATTTGGTGGGGTTTGGTTGTGTGGGTGGTGGGTTTTACTGTTGGGGGGTTGTTAGTATTTTTTTTTACAGGTAAAAGAGCTGATTTATTTGGGGCAATGCCCCGCAAAAGTTAATTGTATTTAATTAATGTCATTTATTTAATTGTAGTGTAAGGTTAGGTTTTAGTGTAACTCAGGTTAGGTTTTTTTTTTCAGGTAAATTTGTATTTATTTTAGCTAGGTAGCTAGTAAATAGTTAATAACTAGTAACTAGTCTACATAGTTAAAATAAATACAAACTTACCTGTGAAATAAAAATAAAACCTAAGTTAGCTACAATGTAACTATTAATTTTATTTTATAGGTAAGTATTTAGTTTTAAATAGGATTTATTTAGTTAATGATAGTAATTTTTATTTAGATTTATTTTAATTATGTTAGTGGGTGTTAGGGTTAGAATTAGACTTAGGGTTAGGTTTAGGAGTTTATAACTTTAGTA
Source organism: Bombina bombina (assembly GCF_027579735.1). NCBI lineage: Eukaryota > Metazoa > Chordata > Amphibia > Anura > Bombinatoridae > Bombina > Bombina bombina. The sequence goes on along the minus strand of NC_069502.1, from coordinate 682,359,937 downwards.
TAGTGGCTGCGATTTTGTGGACAGCAGATTAGGGGTTAATAACAGTAATGTAGGTTGCGGCGATGTTAGGGACAGCAGAATAGGGTTTAATAACATTTAACTAGTGTTTGCGATGCGGGAGTACGGCGGAATAGGGGTTAATAAAAAATTTTAGTGGCGGCGATGTTTGGAGCAGCAGATTGGGATTAATAATTTTATTTTAGTGTTTGCGATGTGGGAGGGCCTCGGTTTAGGGGTTAATAGGTAGTTTATGGGTGTTAGTGTACTTTTTAACACTTTAGTTATGAGTTTTATGTTACGGCTTTGTAGCGTAAAACCCATAACTACTGACTTTCAGTTTACGGTATGGATCTTGTAGTTATAGGCTGTACCGCTCACTTTTTGGGCGGACAGGCAAACTCGTAATACCGGCGCTATGGAAGTCCCATTGAAAAAGGACTTTTTGAAAGCTGCAGTAGTTACGTTGCGTTATGGCTAAAAAAGTTTGCGGTACAGCTGCTTTTTCACCCATAACACAAAACTCGTAATCTAGCCGTATATATGTATCTATATATATATGTATATATATATATATATATATATATATATATGTATGTGTGTGTGAGAGAGTTTGTGTTTGTACAAATGTATTTATGAATTTATATGCGTATATATGTATTTACAGATATATATACACATATAAACACATAAATACATATGTATCCATATATAAGTGCATTAGAACCCTTTGCAGTTAAGTAGATGAAAACATGTAAAAACACATGTATGCAATATTAATTTTTAATAAGGTGTTATACTGTGTATTTACTGTAAATATTTCCCATTACAATGTTCTGCACATAGCAGTATGTATAAATAGATATTCCTATATATACTGTATCTGTATATATCTGTACCTATATATAATCATCTATATATAGAGATGTATATTGTACCAAAAAAACATTTTATATATATATATATATATATATATATATATATATATATATAAAAGAATATACACTGCAAAAGGACAAGACCTGGTGGAGATCCGTGAAGTCCCACAGCAAAGAAAGCCAGCACACGAGATTTGGAAAATCACCCTCTTTTAAGGCCAAAGTAGCATAACGTTTCAGCTCCCACTGGAGCCTTGGTCACATGCAGCAATTCACAAAGGAAAAATCAGGCATAAAATAACACCCACAAACAATCCCTTAAATACCCCCACCCACCAATCAGATTCACATACAAAAAAACGCCAAAAACATAAGTATTTAACACAACTGTATGCCATTCTATTCGGCATGGACCGCAAGCGTGTATGCGCAGTGGCGTAGCGTGGGGGGGGCCACAGGGGCGGGTTGCCCCGGGCGCAAAATTCTGAGGGGGCGCAAAATGCTTGGCTCCCAGCCTCCCCAGTCCCCACCATCTCAAGACAGTAGACAGTCACAGTCCCACTCCCAGCGGCGCTACAGGGAGGCTAAAAAATCTGACAGGCGCCTGCGCCCAGCCGTGCTGTGTAATGATTTAATTATCATAATTTTATGAGTGTAATCCTATCCGACTGTTACCTGCTGCTAGACTAGTGTTTACGCCACTAGTTAGCACGGTCCACTCCCACTCCCAGCGCACATGTCAGGAGGGAGGAAGAAGTCAGAGCAGCAGAGCCAGAGTGGAGTCAGACTGACTAGCACGCCGCGCCCGCAATGATAAGGTAAGTAGTGTCAACAGAAATTACCAAACTCATCACCAGGTCCGTATCAGAACCAGACCACCAGTGCCACTGCCAGCCAGAATTATAATTAAATTATTATAGCCCCTGTTTTTGCCTGGGCCCTGGGGAATAGGGATTGGAAATGGCAAAGCACGCAAAATGCAGCTTAGCCTCTATCGTTACCCAGGTGACGTCGCAGGGCCAGCCAGCCAGCCAAGTTCCAAAGGACCCAGAGTCACTCTGAGCCAGCCAGCCAAATTCCAACTTCCAAAGGACCCAGAGTCTGAGCCAGCCAGCATGCCAGAGTGTGAGAGTGATCTATGCTGCTTTAAAGTGAAAGCTGTTTATTTTATTTCAAATTCATTTTTAACCTGGGTAAAATAAAACATACAAGATGTATGTTTTACCCAGGTTAAAAATGAATTTAAAAAAAAATAATAACTGGCTTTTCACTTTAAAGCAGCATAGATCACTCTCACACTCTGGCATGCTGGCTCACATGTATTTAAAAATGAAATCCCATGTTTAAATATTAAACCATAAAAAATGTAATTGTTAAGTTATATAATGTACTTACTTAATGTATATAATAAAGTAATGGCTGCCTGCAACCATATTGAATCCTAATTTGTAAGGATGAATGTAGAGTTTAGAATTTTATATATATATATATATATATATATATATATATATATATAGTATATATTTTTGTTGTAAAAATAAAGCTTTGTTTGTTTTAAAACAAAAACCTGTCTCCTAAGTTGTTGAGCTGTCTCCTAGATTCAAAGCAAATTTGCCAATCCCTACTGTACTGGTGGAAGAGACTCAGTCAGTGCTAATGGATTAGGGGGGCGCAATTCTTGCCTTGCCCTGGGCGCTGAGAAGCCACGCTACGCCACTGTGTATGCGTAACCATGGAGACTCATCAAACCCAACAGCTTAGAACAACGTGTCGCAATTACGCATGCATGCACGATGATGTCATCACGTCAACACTGGTTGTCCCGGTAACCATAAACAACGGCTACGATCAGCGGAGATACACCACAATTGAAAAAATGACAAGCAATATAAAGTAATAACTACGTTTGTAAATGGTCACCAAGACAATCTTGCGCACTTTAAGCATAACTTGCTAGATGTAACAAACATTGGCCTAGGTTTGGAGTTTGGCGTTAGCCGTGAAAACCAGCGTTAGAGGCTCCTAACGCTGGTTTTAGGCTACCGCCGGTATTTGGAGTCAGTGATTAAAGGGTCTAACGCTCACTTTTCAGCCGCGACTTTTCCATACCGCAGATCCCCTTACGTCAATTGCGTATCCTATCTTTTCAATGGGATCTTTCTAACTCCGGTATTTAGAGTCGTTTCTGAAGTGAGCGGTAGAGCTCTAACGACAAAACTCCAGCCGCAGAAAAATAGCAGGAGTTAAGAGCTTTCTGGGCTAACGCCGGTTCATAAAGCTCTTAACTACTGTACCCTAAAGTACACTAACACCCATAAACTACCTATGTACCCCTAAACCGAGGTCCCCCCACATCGCCGCCACTCGATTAAATTTTTTTAACCCCTAATCTGCCGACCGCCACCTACGTTTATACTTATGTACCCCTAATCTGCTGCCCCTAACCCCGCCGACCCCCTGTATTATATTTATTAACCCCTAATCTGCCCCCCTCAACGTCGCCGACACCTGCCTACACTTATTAACCCCTAATCTGCCGAGCGGACCTGAGCGCTACTATAATAAAGTTATTAACCCCTAATCCGCCTCACTAACCCTATCATAAATAGTATTAACCCCTAATCTGCCCTCCCTAACATCGCCGACACCTAACTTCAATTATTAACCCCTAATCTGACGACCGGAGCTCATCGCTACTATAATAAATGGATTAACCCCTAAAGCTAAGTCTAACCCTAACACTAACACCCCCCTAACTTAAATATAATTTAAATCTAACGAAATGAATTAACTCTTATTAAATAAATTATTCCTATTTAAAGCTAAATACTTACCTGTAAAATACATCCTAATATAGCTACAATATAAATTATAATTACATTGTAGCTATTTTAGGATTAATATTTATTTTACAGGCAACTTTGTAATTATTTTAACCAGGTACAATAGCTATTTAATAGTTAAGAACTATTTAATAGCTAAAATAGTTAAAATAATTACAAATTTACCTGTAAAAAAAAAATCCTAACCTAAGTTACAATTAAACCTAACACTACCCTATCAATAAATTAATTAAATAAACTACCTACAATTACCTACAATTAACCTAACGCTACACTATCAATAAATAAATTAAATACAATTGCTACAAATAACTACAATTACATAAACTAACTAAAGTACAAAAAATAAAAAAAGAACTAAGTTACAAAAAATAAAAAAATATTTGAGCTCGCATTCTATTGGCTGTTCCGATCAGCCAATAGAATGCGAGCTCAATCTGATTGGCTGATTGGATCAGCCAATAGGATTGAACTTGATTCTGATTGGCTGATTCCATCAGCCAATCAGAATTTACCTACCTTAATTCCGATTGGCTGATAGAATCCTATCAGCCAATCGGAATTCGAGGGACGCCATCTTGGATGACGTCCCTTAAAGGAACCGTCATTCGGCGGGAGACGCCGGAAGAAGAGGATGGATCCGCGTCGGCTGCTTCAAGATGGACACGCTCCGCACCGGATGGACGAAGATCGAATATGCCGCTGGGAGAAGATGGTTGCCGGTCCGGATGTCCTCTTCTTGCCGGATAGGAGGAAGACTTTGGAGCCTCTTCTGGACCTCTTCAGCACCGGATGCCAGGACGGATTGGTGATACCTGGATGGTGAAGACAAGGTAGGAAGATCTTCAGGGGCTTAGTGTTAGGTTTATTTAAGGGGGGTTTGGGTTAGATTAGGGGTATGTGGGTGGTGGGTTGTAATGTTGGGGGGGGGTATTGTATGTTTTTTTTTACAGGCAAAAGAGCTGATTTTCTTGGGGCATGCCCCGCAAAGGGCCCTGTTCAGGGCTGGTAAGGTAAAAGAGCTTTTAACTCTATTAATTTAGAATAGGGTAGGGCATTTTGTTATTTTGGGGGTCTTTGTTATTTTATTAGGGGGCTTAGAGTAGGTGTAATTAGTTTAAAATTGTTGTAATATTTTTCTTATGTTTGTAAATATTTTTTTATTTTTTGTAACTTAGTTCTTTTTTATTTTTTGTACTTTAGTTAGTTTATGTAATTGTAGTTATTTGTAGCAATTGTATTTAATTTATTTATTGATAGTGTAGTGTTAGGTTAATTGTAGGTAATTGTAGGTAGTTTATTTAATTAATTTATTGATAGGGTAGTGTTAGGTTTATTTATAACTTAGGTTAGGATTTATTTTACAGGTAATTTTGTTATTATTTTAACTAGGTAACTATTAAATAGTTCTTAACTATTTAATAGCTATTGTACCTGGTTAAAATAATTACAAAGTTGCCTGTAAAATAAATATTAATCCTAAAATAGCTACAATATAATTATAATTTATATTGTAGCTATATTAGGATGTATTTTACAGGTAAGTATTTAGCTTTAAATAGGAATAATTTATTTAATAAGAGTTAATTAATTTCGTTAGATTTAAATTATATTTAAGTTAGGGGGGTGTTAGTGTTAGGGTTAGACTTAGCTTTAGGGGTTAATCCATTTATTATAGTAGCGATGAGCTCCGGTCGTCAGATTAGGGGTTAATAATTGAAGTTAGGTGTCGGCGATGTTAGGGAGGGCAGATTAGGGGTTAATACTATTTATGATAGGGTTAGTGAGGCGGATTAGGGGTTAATAACTTTATTAAAGTAGCGCTCAGGTCCGCTCGGCAGATTAGGGGTTAATTATTGTAAGTAGCTGGCGGCGACGTTGTGGGGGGGCAGATTAGGGGTTAATAAATATAATATAGGGGTCGGCGGTGTTAGGGGCAGCAGATTAGGGGTACATAGGGATAATGTAAGTTGCGGCGGTTTACGGAGCGGAAGATTAGGGGTTAATAATATAATGCAGGGGTCAGCGATAGCAGGGGCGGCAGAATAGGGGTTAATAAGTGTAAGGTTAGGGGTGTTTAGACTCGGGGTACATGTTAGAGTGTTAGGTGCAGACGTAGGAAGTGTTTCCCCATAGGAAACAATGGGGCTGCGTTAGGAGCTGAACGCTCTTTTTTTGCAGGTGTTAGGTTTTTTTTCAGCTCAAACAGCCCCATTGTTTCCTATGGGAGAATCGTGCACGAGCACGTTTTTGAGGCTGGCCGCGTCCGTAAGCAACTCTGGTATCGAGAGTTGCATTTGCGGTAAAAATGCTCTACGCTCCTTTTTTGGAGCCTAACGCAGCATTTTTTGGGACTCTCGATACCAGAGTTAATTTTATGGTGCGGCCAGAAAAAAGCCCGCGTAGCATTAACAGCCCATCTACCGCCAAACTCCAAATCTAGGCCATTGTGTTTAAAGTCAATAGGCTAATTTACAAACCCATTAGATGTGAATGGTAAAAACTCAAAAGCGCAACAAATATACAAGTTGCCCAGAAGATACAATGTTATGAATCTGAGTACCAAGTGATCAAAAATATCTATACATTAAAAACACAAATAATTATAATAGGTAGGTTACTTTGACACACACAAGCAGACACACATTGCTTAGAGGGCCACATCAGGCACATTATATGATCCAACAGGATCAGAACAAACGTGTAATACTCTATCAGTGTCAAAAGTAACCAGCCAAACCAACTAAGCTATATCCAAAATTTTTGCAACGTGCATCAAGGACATGGTAGAGAATAATAGCGAGATGAAAGGAAACCCACAGTCATTTATAGAAGCAGCTGTAATCAATAGACATATTCAAGCCTTTTGGTGTTATAGTGTCAAGACGGTGGATCCAGCTAGATTCAATTTTCAACAGAGCCTTTGCACGGTCACCCCCACGTCTAGACTTTGGTACGTGGTCAATAAGGATTGTCCTCAGAGAGGAAATGGGATGTCCAGCCTGTGCAAAGTGGCGTGCCACCGGCTGATCTGAGGTTCCCTTGTCCAAAGCCAATCGAATAGCTGTCTTATGGTTGGCTAACCTCTCTCTGAAATAAGTGATGGTTTTACCCACATAGTATAGCGAACAGGGGCAAATGATCACGTAAATCACATGGTCTGAAGTGCACGTGAGCCGATGTCGTATGTTGAAGGTCTTATTAGTGTGCGGGTGGTGGAACTTATTGCCCACGATCATACAATTGCATGTGATGCAGTTGCCACATCTATAGCACCCCAGGAGGTAGCCAAGTTTGGTTTCGGTAGCTTGCAATGGGATCTGTCTTCACCAAAAAGATCACGAAGGTTCTGTGCCCTCTTGTAAACCAATCTCGGTGGTGGTAACTCACCAAACGGTAATGTGGTATCTGTTGAAACAATTGGCCAGTGCTGTTTAATCACTTCTTGTACTTTGCGTGATGCAGGTGTATATATAGTAATGAAATTCATTCACTGTTCAGCAGGCTTGAGTGGTTTTGTCAGTAATGATTGTTGACTGAGTGCCAGTGCTTTGTCGCTTTGTTCCGTAATCAACGGTTCCGGATAGCCTCTATCCATAAATTTCTGTGCCATTGTGTCTAGTTGAGTCTTCTTGTGGGTCTCCTCAGTGTTATTGCGTACAACACGCAGGAGTTTGGACGAGCTTACCCCCTTTTTTTGAAAAGATGGATGAAAACTATTATAATGGAGGATTGAGTTCTTATCTGTTAGTTTATTATATAGTGTTGTGTAGAGTCTAAGGCCAGAGGGTGTATCTTTCTTGTATATCTCAAGATCTAAAAAATGTATACACATGTCATTAATGTCCATCTTGAACCATACAGTAGAATTCAGGGCATTAAGATTATTGAACCATAAGGTCAAAGAGTCACTGTCACCCCTCCATACCATAAATATATCATCTATGTAGCATCTGAAAAATCTGATGGAGCCCTGTTCAGCCAAAAAAAATGTGTTCCTGTTCATGCATGGACATATAAATATTTGCATACGATGGGGCCATATTAGACCCCATAGCAGTTCCAAGTGTTTGCAAATAAAACGTATTTTCAAAACGAAAATAATTTTTGGCTAAACAGAGTTCCAGCAGTTCCAACAGAAACTCCACCGGTGGGTGGGGGTATTTAAGGGATTGTTTGTGGGTGTTATTTTATGCCTGATTTTTCCTTTGTGAATTGCTGCATGTGACCAAGGCTCCAGTGGGAGCTGAAATGTTATGCTACTTTGGCATTAAAAGAGGGTGATTTTCCAAATCTCATGTGCTGGCTTTCTTTGCTGTGGGACTTCACGGATCTCCACCAGGTCTTGTCCTTTTGCAGTGTATATTCTTCTATATGTTTACTGGCCATGCACTGAGTGGTTTTAACAGTTGGTGAGTGCTGATCTTTTTCTCTACTATTGTGATTTATCTGGATCGTGCACCCAGTGGGTTCGTTATGGACCTTTAAATAGGGATCTGCTGTATGATTCCTTTATGTTACTTGCTGTGTTATTTCCTTGGGCATTTGATAGTACTCCAGTAAGGAATCCTAAAGTTATTCTTGCTGTGGACAGGCTATTACTTTATTCTGTAGTGTGCTGAAAACTGGGACATGACTACAGAGACTGCACCTATGTTGCTATCCCAAGAGGATCCTTATGGTGAAATTGAAGATTTTGCATTTACAGATGATGATGCATTCTGCATCAGGTGTGAGGCTGACATGCAGGAGTTGGACTAGACCAAAGATGAGACCCCACTCAATATTTATCACAAATTGCTACACTTAGAAAAGAAAGAGGTTGACTACTATCTTCATGCAGTGTACCTCTCCATGGGGTTTTAGGGTGAGAAACATCCCAACTCTAGGCAGGATCAATATGGATTTCTGTAGGCGCTGGTGTGGGATTCTAAACAAGTGCTCACATTATTTAATACTTCTGGTTATCGAAGAAGTATCCAGGTTAAAAGTTGTAGTGAGAAATGACATCACATTAATTAAGGATAAACTTTTACATGTACTAAGTAGTGACCCTGAAACAGATTGGTTAAACAAATTGGCCACACAAGTGTCTAAATACAAACAAGAGTTGTTGACATTTAAAAATAAGAAATATAACACAGTTGAGAATGATTACAGGGACAGGAAGGTCTATAGATGGTTATATGGAAAAAATGAGACCCCCTATAACAAAAAGGGTAGGTTTACTAAAAATAAACAAGTTCATTTTGACACAATTGATAGTAGTGGGGGAGATTCCTCAGGGAGCGATATGACTAGCACTACACAGAAGGCAGCTAGTGGTAGTGGAGTTTCTACAAGGTCTTCACAGAGACCCCCTTTACCCGTAGTCTCGGATTCAGACACCATAGGAGGGGGGGAGGAAACACCAAAAAAGCCACAAATCGAAAAACGAAACAATAGTATACAATCTTAGCTCACGTACATTGTCTGAGGATGAACTCTCATTATTGAATAAGGGTTTTTTTCATTCATTCCCACTCCTAGACCTGATGTGTTTGACATACGTGTTGATTTACAGAGTTTTCAGCGACAATTAAAACTCAAAGAGTTTTTTAAGAATGCTGCTGACTATGAACCAAAACCTTTTAAGGTTAAAAGTTCTTTTGAGCCACCTATCACACATCCGACGATTAAAACATTTACACGTATGGTTAACACTGATATCAGCTCAAATCAATCTGCTTTGAGTGATACATGGGATAATCTCACCACATTGGAAAGAAGAGCTTTGAAAACCTTAACTGAGGACAGCTCTATTGTAATTAGACAAGCCGACAAGGGCGGTGCCATTGTGGTGTTAGTTTATCACATGTATAGATGTGAAGCACTTAGACAATTAAATGATGGAGCAACCTATCGCAAGCTAACATTTAACCCGACTACTAAATTCAAAGAACAGGTTGACAAGCTCTTGTGTATGTCTTTGGATGCTGGTTTCATTGATGAAGACACATTTGGTTATTTGACGGTTGAGAATCCTATCAGTCCCATACTGTACCTCTTACCCAAAATACACAAGAGCATGTCTAACCCACCGGGTCGTCCAATTGTGTCAGCGAGAGGCTTGTTATTTCAGCCCCTCGCGGAGTACATTGATTATTTCCTGCAACCTGTGGTCCAATCGACTGGGTCATACTTGAGAGACTCTTCTGAGCTTATCCATCTTCTAGCACGGATGGATGACATTCATAATAGTGACATTTTAGTCACATTAGATGTCATTAATTTGTACACAATTATCCCTTATTCGCATGGGAGAGAAATGGTCAGAAGAATCTTATCAGGTAACCCTCACTATTGTGGCCCACCGGTGGAGTTTCTGTTGGAACTGCTAGAGCTCTGTTTAGCCAAAAATTATTTTTGTTTTGAAAATACGTTTTATTTGCAAACACTTGGAAATGCTATGGGGTCTAATATGGCCCCGTCGTATGCAAATATTTATATGTCCATGCATGAACAGGAAAACATTTTTTTGGCTGAACAGGGCTCCATCAGATTTTTCAGGCGCTACATAGATGATGTCTTTATGGTATGGAGGGGTGACAGTGAGTCTTTGACCTTATGGTTCAATAATCTTAATGCCCTAAATTCTACTGTACGGTTCAAGATGGACATTAATGACACGTGTATACATTTTTTAGATCTTGAGATATACAAGAAAGATACACCCTCTGGCCTTAGACTCTACACAACACTATATAATAAACCAACAGATAAGAACTCAATCCTCCATTATAATAGTTTTCATCCATCTTTTCAAAAAAGGGGGTAAGCTCGTCCAAACTCCTACGTGTTGTACGCAATAACACTGAGGAGACCCACAAGAAGACTCAACTAGACACAATGGCACAGAAATTTATGGATAGAGGCTATCCGGAACCGTTGATTACGGAACAAAGCGACAAAGCACTGGCACTCAGTCAACAATCATTACTGACAAAACCACTCAAGCCTGCTGAACAGTGAATGAATTTCATTACTATATATACACCTGCATCACGCAAAGTACAAGAAGTGATTAAACAGCACTGGCCGATTGTTTCAACAGATACCACATTACCGTTTGGTGAGTTACCACCACCGAGATTGGTTTACAAGAGGGCACAGAACCTTTGTGATCTTTTGGTGAAGACAGATCCCATTGCAAGCTACCGAAACCAAACTTGGCTACCTCCTGGAAAAAAGGGGTGCTATAGATGTGGCAATTGCATCACATGCAGTGGTATGATCTTGGGCAATAGGTTCCACCACCCGCACACGAATAAGACCTTCAACATACGACATCGGCTCACGTGCACTTCACACCATGTGATTTACTTGATCATTTGCCCCTGTTCGCTATACTATGTGGGTAAAACCATCACTTCTTTCAGAGAGAGGTTAGCCAACCATAAGACAGCTATTCGATTGGCTTTGGATAAGGGAACCTCAGATCAGCCGGTGGCACGCCACTTTGCACAGGCTGGACATCCCATTTCCTCTCTAAGGACAATCCTTATTGACCACGTACCAAAGTCTAGACGTGGGGGTGACCGTGCAAAGGCTCTGTTGAAAATGGAATCTCGCTGGATCCACCGTCTTGACACTATAACACCAAAAGGCTTGAATATGTCTATTGATTACAGCTGCTTCTATAAATGACTGTGGGTTTCCTTTCATCTCGCTATTATTCTCTACCATGTCCTTGATGCACGTTGCAAAAATTTTGGATATAGCTTAGTTGGTTTGGCTGGTTACTTTTGACACTGATAGAGTATTACACGTTTGTTCTGATCCTGTTGGATCATATAATGTGCCTGATGTGGTCCTCTAAGCAATATGTGTCTGCTTGTGTGTGTCAAAGTAACCTACCTATTATAACTATTTGTGTTTTTAATGTATAGATATTTTTGATCACTTGGTACTCAGATTCATAACATTGTATCTTCTGGGCAACTTGTATATTTGTTGCGCTTTTGAGTTTTTACCATTCACATCTAATGGGTTTGTAAATTAGCCTATTGACTTTAAACACAATGTTTGTTACATCTAGCAAGTTATGCTTAAAGTGCGCAAGATTGTCTTGGTGACCATTTACAAACATAGTTATTACTTTATATTGCTTGTCATTTTTCAATTGCGGTGTATCTCCACTGATCGTAGCCGTTGTTTATGGTTACCGGGACAACCAGTGTTGACGTGATGACGTCATCGTGCACGCATGCATAATTGCGACACGTTGTTCTAAGCTGTTGGGTTTGATTGAGTCTCCATGGTTACGCATACACGCTTGCGGTCCATGCCGAATAGAATGGCATACAGCTGTGTTAAATATTTATGTGTTTGGCGTTTTTTTGTATGTGAATTTGATTGGTGGGTGGGGGTATTATTTTATGCCTGATTTTTCCTTTGTGAATTGCTGCATGTGACCAAGGCTCCAGTGGGAGCTGAAACGTTGTGCTACTTTGGCATTAAAAGAGGGTGATTTTCCAAATCTTGTGTGCTGGCTTTCTTTGCTGTGGGACTTCACGGATCTCTACCAGGTCTTGTCCTTTTGCAGTGTATATTCTTCTATATGTTTACTGGCCGTTCACTGAGTGGTTATAACAGTTGGTGAGTGCTGATCTTTTTCTCTACTATTATATATATATATATATATATATATATATATATATATATATATGTATTTATTAATAAATTGAACATATTATTCTAAGTGAAAAACATTTTAATGTGAAATATTCATATTTTCTTCTGTTAAGTGTGATCAGTCCACGGGTCATCATTACTTCTGGGATATTACTCCTCCCCAACAGGAAGTGCAAGAGGATTCACCCAGCAGAGCTGCATATAGCTCCTCCCCTCTACGTCACTCCCAGTCATTCTCTTGCACCCAACGACTAGATAGGATGTGTGAGAGGACTATGGTGATTATACTTAGTTTTATATCTTCAATCAAAAGTTTGTTATTTTAAAATAGCACCGGAGTGTGTTATTATCTCTCTGGCAGAGTTTGAAGAAGAATCTACCAGAGTTTTTGTTATGATTTTAGCCGGAGTAGTTAAGATCATATTGCTGTTTCTCGGCCATCTGAGGAGAGGTAAACTTCAGATCAGGGGACAGCGGGCAGATGAATCTGCATAGAGGTATGTAGCAGTTTTTATTTTCTGACAATGGAATTGATGAGAAAATCCTGCCATACCGATATAATGTCATGTATGTATACTTTACACTTCAGTATTCTGGGGAATGGTACTTCACTAGAATTACACTGTAAGAAATACATAAAGCTGTTTAATAACTAGAGATTATGTTTAACGTTTTTGCTGGAATGTAAAATCGTTTTCATTTACTGAGGTACTGAGTGAATAAATGTTTGGGCACTATTTTTCCACTTGGCAGTTGCTTAATCTGTTTTTCTGACAGTTTCTGTTCTCCCTCACTGCTGTGTGTGAGGGGGAGGGGCCGTTTTTTTGGCGCTTTTACTGCATCAAATATTTCAGTCAGCAACTCATTGTATTCCCTGCATGATCCGGTTCATCTCTACAGAGCTCAGGGGTCTTCAAAACTTATTTTGAGGGAGGTAATTTCTCTCAGCAGAGCTGTGAGAATTATAGTTTGACTGAGATAAAAAACGTTTATTCTGTAATTTGTTTCCTGCTTTCAGAATTTGTTATCTTTGCTAATGGGATTAAACCTTTGCTAAAGTTGTGTTGTTTACAAGGATTGAGGCTATAACTGTTTCAATTTATTAATTTTCAACTGTCATAGATCTTCTGTGCTTCTTAAAGGCACAGTACGTTTTAATATTATTCTAATTGAATTGTATTTCCAAGTTGTAAGTTTATTTGCTAGTGTGTTAAACATGTCTGATTCAGAGGATGATACCTGTGTCATTTGTTGCAATGCCAAAGTGGAGCCCAATAGAAATTTATGTACTAACTGTATTGATGCTACTTTAAATAAAAGTCAATCTATACAAATTGAACAAATTTCACCAAACAACGAGGGGAGAGTTATGCCGACTAACTCGCCTCACGTGTCAGTACCTACATCTCCCGCTCAGAGGGAGGTGCGTGATATTGTAGCGCCGAGTACATCTGGGCGGCCATTACAAATCACATTACAGGATATGGCTACTGTTATGACTGAGGTTTTGGCTAAATTACCAGAACTAAGAGGTAAGCGTGATCACTGTGGGGTGAGAACAGAGTGCGCTGATAATATTAGGGCCATGTCAGACACTGCGTCACAGGTGGCAGAACATGAGGACGGAGAACTTCATTCTGTGGGTGACGGTTCTGATCCAAACAGACTGGATTCAGATATTTCAAATTTTAAATTTAAACTGGAAAACCTCCGTGTATTACTAGGGGAGGTGTTAGCGGCTCTGAATGATTGTAACACAGTTGCAATACCAGAGAAAATGTGTAGGTTGGATAAATATTTTGCGGTACCGACGAGTACTGAGGTTTTTCCTATACCTAAGAGACTTACTGAAATTGTTACTAAGGAGTGGGATAGACCCGGTGTGCCGTTCTCACCCCCTCCGATATTTAGAAAAATGTTTCCAATAGACGCCACCACAAGGGACTTATGGCAAACGGTCCCTAAGGTGGAGGGAGCAGTTTCTACCTTAGCTAAGCGTACCACTATCCCGGTGGAGGATAGCTGTGCTTTTTCAGATCCAATGGATAAAAAGTTAGAGGGTTACCTTAAGAAAATGTTTGTTCAACAAGGTTTTATATTGCAACCCCTTGCATGCATTGCGCCGATCACGGCTGCAGCGGCATTCTGGATTGAGTCTCTGGAAGAGAACATTGGTTCAGCTACTCTGGACGACATTACGGACAGGCTTAGAGTCCTTAAACTAGCTAATTCATTCATTTCGGAGGCCGTAGTACATCTTACTAAACTTACGGCGAAGAATTCAGGATTCGCCATTCAGGCACGCAGGGCGCTGTGGCTAAAATCCTGGTCAGCTGATGTTACTTCTAAGTCTAAATTGCTTAATATACCTTTCAAAGGGCAGACCTTATTCGGGCCCGGGTTGAAAGAGATTATCGCTGACATTACAGGAGGTAAAGGCCATGCCCTGCCTCAGGACAAAGCCAAAGCCAAGACTAGACAGTCTAATTTTCGTTCCTTCCGTAATTTCAAAGCTGGAGCAGCATCAACTTCCTCTGCACCAAAACAGGAAGGAGCTGTTGCTCGCTACAGACAAGGCTGGAAACCTAACCAGTCCTGGAACAAGGGCAAGCAGACTAGGAAACCTGCTGCTGCCCCTAAGACAGCATGAATTGAGGGCCCCCGATCCGGGATCGGATCTAGTGGGGGGCAGACTTTCTCTCTTCGCCCAGGCTTGGGCAAGAGATGTTCAGGATCCCTGGGCGCTAGAGATAATATCTCAGGGATACCTTCTGGACTTCAAATACTCTCCTCCAAGAGAGAGATTTCATCTGTCAAGATTGTCAACAATCCAGACAAAGAAAGAGGCATTTCTACGCTGCGTACAAGAGCTCTTGTTGATGGGAGTAATCCATCCAGTTCCACGATCGGAACAGGGACAGGGGTTTTACTCAAATCTGTTTGTGGTTCCCAAAAAAGAGGGAACTTTCAGACCAATCCTGGACTTAAAGATCCTAAACAAATTCCTAAGAGTTCCATCGTTCAAGATGGAGACTATTCGGACAATTTTACCTATGATCCAAGAGGGTCAGTACATGACCACTGTAGATTTAAAAGATACTTACCTTCACATACCGATTCACAAAGATCATTATCGGTACCTAAGGTTTGCCTTCCTAGACAGGCATTACCAGTTTGTGGCTCTTCCATTCGGATTGGCTACAGCTCCAAGAATCTTCACAAAGGTTCTGGGTGCTCTTCTGGCGGTACTAAGACCGCGGGGAATCTCGGTAGCTCCATACCTAGATGACATTCTGATACAAGCTTCAAGCTTTCAAACTGCCAAGTCTCATACAGAGTTAGTGCTGGCATTTCTAAGTTCACATGGATGGAAGGTGAACGAAAAGAAAAGTTCACTCGTTCCACTCACAAGAGTTCCCTTCCTGGGGACTCTTATAGATTCTGTAGAAATGAAGATTTACCTGACAGAGGACAGGCTAACAAGACTTCAAAGTGCTTGCCGCACCCTTCATTCCATTCAACACCCGTCAGTGGCTCAATGCATGGAGGGAATCGGCTTAATGGTAGCGGCAATGGACATAGTACCCTTTGCCCGCTTACACCTCAGACCACTGCAACTGTGCATGCTAAGTCAGTGGAATGGGGATTACTCAGACTTATCCCCTTCTCTGAATCTGGATCAAGAGACCATAAATTCTCTTCTATGGTGGCTTTCTCGGCCACATCTGTCCAGGGGGATGCCATTCAGCAGACCAGACTGGACAATTGTAACAACAGACACCAGCCTTCTAGGTTGGGGTGCCGTCTGGAATTCTCTGAAGGCTCAGGGACAATGGAGTCAGGAGGAGTGTCTCCTGCCAATAAACATTCTGGAATTGAGAGCAGTTCTCAATGCCCTCCTGGCTTGGCCCCAGTTGACAACTCGGGGGTTCATCAGGTTTCAGTCGGACAACATCACGACTGTAGCTTACATCAACCATCAGGGAGGGACAAGAAGCTCCATAGCTATGATGGAAGTATCAAAGATAATTCTCTGGGCAGAGTCTCACTCTTGCCACCTGTCAGCAATCCACATCCCGGGAGTGGAGAACTGGGAGGCGGATTTCTTAAGTCGTCAGACTTTTCATCCGGAGGAGTGGGAACTTCATCCGGAGGTCTTTGCCCAAATACTTCGACGTTGGGGCAAAGATCTCATGGCGATCTCATGGCGTCTCGACAGAACGCCAAGCTTCCTCGTTACGGGTCCAGATCCAGGGATCCAGGAGCAGTCCTGATAGATGCTCTGACAGCACCTTGGGACTTCAGGATGGCTTACGTGTTTCCACCCTTCCCGTTGCTTCCGCGATTGATTGCCAGAATCAAACAAGAGAGAGCATCAGTGATTCTAATAGCACCTGCGTGGCCACGCAGGACTTGGTATGCAGACCTGGTGGACATGTCATCCTGTCCACCTTGGTCTCTACCTCTGAAACAGGACCTTCTGATACAGGGTCCCTTCAAACATCAAAATCTAACTTCTCTGAAGCTGACTGCTTGGAAATTGAACGCTTGATTTTATCAAGACGTGGGTTTTCTGAGTCAGTTATTGATACCTTAATACAGGCTAGGAAACCTGTTACCAGAAAGATTTACCATAAGATATGGCGTAAATACCTATATTGGTGTGAATCCAAAGGTTACTCTTGGAGTAAGGTTAGGATTCCTAGGATATTGTCTTTTCTACAAGAAGATTTAGAAAAGGGTTTATCTGCTAGTTCATTAAAGGGACAGATCTCAGCTCTGTCCATTCTGTTACACAAACGTCTGTCAGAAGTTCCTGACGTCCAGGCTTTTTGTCAGGCTTTGACCAGGATTAAGCCTGTGTTTAAAACTGTTGCTCCACCATGGAGTCTAAACCTTGTTCTTAATGTTTTTCAGGGCGTTCCGTTTGAACCCCTTCATTCCATTGATATAAAGTTGTTATCTTGGAAAGTTCTATTTTTAATGGCTATTTCCTCGGCTCGAAGAGTCTCTGAATTATCAGCCTTACATTGTGATTCTCCTTATTGATTTTTCATTCGGATAAGGTAGTCCTGCGTACTAAACCTGGGTTCTTACCTAAGGTAGTTAGTAACAGGAATATCAATCAAGAGATTGTTGTTCCTTCTTTATGCCCAAATCCTTCTTCAAAGAAGGAACGTCTACTGCACAACCTGGATGTAGTCCGTGCTCTAAAATTTTACTTACAGGCAACTAAGGAATTTCGACAAACGTCTTCTCTGTTTGTCCTTTACTCTGGGCAGAGGAGAGGTCAAAAAGCTTCCGCTACCTCTCTTTCTTTTTGGCTTCGTAGCATAATTCGTTTAGCTTATGAGACTGCTGGACAGCAGCCTCCTGAAAGAATTACAGCTCATTCTACTAGAGCTGTGGCTTCCACTTGGGCCTTCAAGAATGAGGCCTCTGTTGAACAGATTTGCAAGGCTGCAACTTGGTCTTCGCTTCATACTTTTTCCAAATTTTACAAATTTGACACTTTTGCTTCATCGGAGGCTATTTTTGGGAGAAAGGTTCTTCAGGCAGTGGTTCCTTCTGTATAAAGAGCCTGCCTATCCCTCCCGTCATCCGTGTACTTTTGCTTTGGTATTGGTATCCCAGAAGTAATGATGACCCGTGGACTGATCACACTTAACAGAAGAAAACATAATTTATGCTTACCTGATAAATTCCTTTCTTCTGTAGTGTGATCAGTCCACGGCCCGCCCTGTTTTTAAGGCAGGTAAATATTTTTTAATTTATACTCCAGTCACCACTTCACCCTTGGCTTTTCCTTTCTCGTTGGTCCTTGGTCGAATGACTGGGAGTGACGTAGAGGGGAGGAGCTATATGCAGCTCTGCTGGGTGAATCCTCTTGCACTTCCTGTTGGGGAGGAGTAATATCCCAGAAGTAATGATGACCCATGGACTGATCACACTACAGAAGAAAGGAATTTATCAGGTAAGCATAAATTATGTTTTCATGTTGGGTTAGCGCACATGAGACAATGCAATTGGGTTTGCGCACGTAGGGTGTTTTTTCCACTTTTTTCTACATTAACTTCTATGGGGGAATAGGTTATTGAGCACAAAATATTCTAAGTTTGGCTTTTTACGAGTGTCTGGCTAGTGCACAACACACACAAGCGCAACCTGAGAACAAAAAGCTTACTTCTAGCGCAGTTAACGATCACGTGGGAGCATTAGATAGTGCTCCACTTGTAATATTGGCCTAAATGGGTCCCAAAGTAAAAGAAGATATTTTTTTTTTATAAACTGCCCTAAAGAAAAAGAGTATTTCATTGATGCACATAAATAATTGTATTGCTTTTTTTGTTTGTTTTTTTTAATATATTTTAATTATGTTTATTATTTAATTATTTTATTTTATTTTTAAGTTTGTGGTATGGCCCTATGGACCAACAGAAATGATCTTTAGTGAACTGACCTCTGGGGATGAGCTATGCTCAAATGTAACTTTATCATCATTTTTAATATGAATTTAAACAGCTTGAACTGTATATTTTTTTCTGTTCAAAAATATTTTAATATGTTCAGTTGTTGCATGATAGAAAAAAAAATCCATTTAAATCCCCATGCATCTATATTACCTCTTGATTTATTGCACATGAATACATACTGTATTTAGTTAACTCTGATTTATGCAAATATGGCAATTTACTACAAACCTTTGTATAGAAAAAAAACAAAACAATCTGCTCACAAATCTTGTATATGAATGCAAATTATTTTTTTCATTACATTTGTTACTGGCATATTTTAAGGCATTGTGTTTATGACCACAGCAGGTATATCTAGATATTACAAATTGCTACAAAAGAATGAACCTTTATAGCTTTTGGCTGAGCAGAACACTAATGGAAGCAGCTACTGACATTTTTGTGTTCAAACAATGTTGCCTAGTAACTAATTATCTGCTTCAAATGTTGACAAATTAATTCTGTTTAACACTTTGGGGTGTATGCTTTCTATGTAATCACAGGATCCTTGCAAAGTGTTTCATGCAAAATATGCAGGCAAGGCAATAAGTTACATGTATATACTATATATATATATATATATATATATATATACATATATATATATATATATATATATATATATATATAAATATATATATATATATACATATACATATATATATATAAGTTCCAAAACCCACAATATGGGAAATAGGAGAGTGACGCCTCCCACTTATTTCCCATATTGTGGGTTTTGGACTTTAGTTTTCTTAGGCTGGACACCCTGGTCTTTGATTCATATGAAGTGAGAGTTCCCTTTTCTATAAGGATTGTTTATATATATATATTTAAAAGGTCCACAATATACCAAACCTGGCTACGGATAGTTGGTAATACTAAAATGAAGCAGGCAACACAGGATGCGATGCAAATGTATTACCATCTATCCGTAGCCAGGTTTGGTATACTGTGGACCTTTTGTATTCACTCTAGCTAGTAGTGCACAAGGCAGTTACTTTGGATGGTGTGTGCCACTTTCTCTACGCATTTTATATATATATATATATATATATACTGTATATATATATATATATATATATATATATATAGATATATATATATATATATATATATATATATATATATATATATATATATATATATATACACACACACACAAGGGGCTGGCTGAGAAAAAAAAAATCATGCTTAATTATGAAAAAATCATGCAACACTGGTGTAGATAAAGGCACCCTTATCTCCTATTCACAAACACATTACTTTATATTTACTAAATACTGTTTTATGGCCCATCGCTGCTCTATGTTTCTTATGCTGTAAACTCTGACAGCTAATATATATGTATTATGTGGGTAAGTGTGCATTATGGCTGGCATTTCCCAAAGAAGAAAACTCGAATGCACAAAATGTTTGGTTTCACGTAACACTGCAAGCCCATGAAAATGTAAAGCAAACAGCTTTCTCAGACCTTAAAAAACTGCAAACAAATAATTCTGACATCAAAAGAGCATTTCATTCTTTTCAAATCTAATATTAGTATCGTCCACAAAATTAGTAGTGTGAGGCATAGACAGGGCAGGGTCAAGATATTGTGCTGCCTGGGTCCAAGAATTAAATAATGCCCCCTCCGTAGTAATATTAATGATTAGCATATCAACCTAATAGACTGTCCGCTGACATTACTAAGCCTTCCTGCCTACCTGCATGTAAACAATGCTTATGCACAATTGCGCAATCAAGGATGGATTGGCCTACCAGGATACCAGGAGATTTCCCGGTGGGCTGCAGCAGCTGGGGCTGGAAAGCTACAATTTAACGGGGTGATTATCAAATGCAATTTGGGTTGTAGGGTTCCTAAATAACAAAAATATTGCACTTTTTTTTTAAATTTAATCTAATATAATTTAATTCTGAAAAACATATTGGGGGAAGGAGTATCACAGTAATTCCCTTTGAGAAAAACTGGGCGTGTGCATTCTACTGCCTCAACGGAAAATACGGCTGGTCTACAAATTTTCCAGGGCTGCTTTTTATTCCCAGTCTGCGCAGTAAGTGGTAACATAGTTAGGAAAGAGATGCACTTGTCCCACCATGAGTGTCGCCCCTGACCTGTTCTGTATCTTTGTGCAAAAGGATGTTATGCTGCTGGGAGCCTGCACCTCCCCCCACAGAGACAGAGAACAGGAGTGGTCTGGGCTGACAGTGATTTACTCAGTCAGTGAAGTGATGCCCCTTGTCAAGTGCTGTCTGGCTCCATTGGACTCACTTGATCCCATGGTTGAGCCAGCCCTGGGCTAAGAATCTATATTGCATATCTGCTCAAATCTGTTTAAAAGAACAATAGATCATTTACTTTACAATAGTCTAACTGCAATAGGGCAAATGGCTAAACAAAAGCATATACTATATATATATATATATATATATATATATATATATATATATATATATATATATGTATATATATATATATATATATATATATATATATATATATATATATATATGATATCCCAAGAGGTAGAAGCACTCACGGTAACATAATCCTCATTCAGCCTGCCCGGGGTGCTTAAAAATAACAATACAAGCATCCAAGGAGAAAAGCACTCACCGGGTCTTATTGAGCAAAAAAACACTTTTAATCCGTGACTTATATATAAGTTCCAAAACCCACAATATGGGAAATAGGAGAGTGACGCCTCCCACTTATTTCCCATATTGTGGGTTTTGGACTTTAGTTTTCTTAGGCTGGACACCCTGGTCTTTGATTCATATGAAGTGAGAGTTCCCTTTTCTATAAGGATTGTTTTTATATATATATATATATATATATATATATATATATATATATTTATATTTAAAAGGTCCACAATATACCAAACCTGGCTACGGATAGTTGGTAATACTAAAATGAAGCAGGCAACACAGGATGCGATGCAAATGTATTACCATCTATCCGTAGCCAGGTTTGGTATACTGTGGACCTTTTGTATTCACTCTAGCTAACTGCAATAGGGCAAATGGCTAAACAAAAGCATATACTATATATATATATATATATATATGTATATATATATATATATATGATATCCCAAGAGGTAGAAGCACTCACGGTAACATAATCCTCATTCAGCCTGCCCGGGGTGCTTAAAAATAACAATACAAGCATCCAAGGAGAAAAGCACTCACCGGGTCTTATTGAGCAAAAAAACACTTTTAATCCGTGACGTTTCGGGGTTGTTGTCTGAAGACGGGGGCAACCCCGAAACGTCACAGATTAAAAGTGTTTTTTTTGCTCAATAAGACCCGGTGAGTGCTTTTCTCCTTGGATGCTTATATATATATATATGTATATATAAAAGGTTCCTTATTTACAGTAGTAGTTTTTTTTTTTTAAGATCACAATTTAACAGTGGGTCTGTTTTAAAATAAACCCTTTTGCTGCCAGTAGCATTAAACATGCATTTATCTTTACTGTACAAATTAAGTGCAAAGTAAATTTACAAGAAAAACAGACTGAAACAACCAATCAGAATGCAGTAACAATGACTCCCTTAGCCATTTGGTCAAATGTTCCTGTTTCAAATCTTTTAAAGGATAGACCCTTTATTAAAGGAAACTCCTATGAGATTTGTTTATTTTCAGCTTATTTACAGCTGTTCCTAATTGGTCTTGTCAGGGGATATCAGATAAGTTTAGGATAACAGATACAGCATGGCGTGTACAACTAAAGACTGAAATGGTAACCAATAAAAACATTTTTTATTTAAGTCAAGTTTCTACAGAGATGAATATATGTAAAGTTGATTTTTATTCTAACATAGTAATCATGATTGGAGCTCAAAAATATTAGTGATATTGAGTGCTATCAGGGCACAAGTTAAATCAATAGCGCTCCTATTCTGGACTTCAGATAGCACAACCGCATTAACTCCCTTTCCCATAGCCTCTTCTGGTTTTCGCTCACATGCTAAAATACTTCAAAGACCCAGGAAATTGACAGTCATGGTAGCAGAGCACCCCTCACAGGACAGAACCTGATTCCTGTAAAAAAAAAAAAAAAAAACTTAAAATGATTTGGTCGCTAGTTCAAAAAGGTATGTTAAAGACTAGTTTAAAATTATACAGGCAGTTCATTGCCTGTCGCAGTACTCTTTCAGGCAATGTGATACAAGCTGCTAAATTTTGTAAAATGTTTATAGTTTAGAAGCTAGAAGCCACACAGGGCCGTCTTTAACACAGGGCAAAAGGGGCAGCTGCCCAGGGCCCAGTTTCTGTTGAGGGGCCCAAGAGTCCTAAAAAAAAAAAAAAAAAAATTTTTTTTTTTTATGGTTCATACCATGTGACATGGGGAACACACACATTCAGTCCTATTACTGTCACAGTCAAAAGTACTCTGTTTATATATATATATTTTTTTTAAAACTGTGCCAGACCGTGCCGGTGACATACCAAGCTATTGCCATGCGCTGTTTTAGAGGTGCACTGTGCAGCACTGAATGCAAAGCCCTAACTCGGCAACCAGCCATTCCCACTGCATCAGAAAAGGTCCTACTGGGGTTACCACTGTTACCAGGTCACTGCTCTAGTGGTGGGGATTTTTTCTGAGTAGGGCTGACTGTAGGCGCATGCAGCAGAAAGCTGGAGCGACAAGGAGGTGAGGATTTGAGCATCTGTGCGGCTGCATACACTGCTCTCTTCAGTCTTGAGGCTGTGTGACTCATCTCACACTGTATCCATGCAGCCTTGGACAGACAGCATCCAGTCTGCTGGTCCCCTTAGCCTCTTTCTGCTGTTGCCCTAAGTGAGTGCACACACACCCCTCCCCATGCAGCATTGTCTAGTGCAGGGTGAGAGGGAACTTGTTTCTAGCAAAAAAGTGACATGTACTGCTGTGGCTGATATATACAGTCATGCTGATAGTTCACACATTAATGTAAGGTTTATTTTTATAGTTTTTGTTTTCTCTCTGTCTCAGATTTTACAGCTTCCCATAGTAGTTCTGCTGCTCCAGTCACTAAACTTATATTTGTCTGCACCTCTATGCTTCCTCCTCAGTCTTTACCTTGCTTTGCTCCTGTTGGCTGCCCTAAATCTCTTTAACCAGCTAACCTCACACCAGATTCACATTCAAAAGAATATTAAATTAATCCACAGTGGAGGAATTTATATATATATTTACTTATTAGTACTGCTTAGGTCCAGTTTCACATATTGCAATTTATTCCATTTTTTTAAATGATTAGCCCAGCAGTGGATGATCCACTACTGGGCTAATAATTAAAAAAAAAATTGATTTAGTTGTTTTTTGGGATGTTGGGGTGGAGAGCGAAATTGCATGGGGGGGCCCAAGAAACATTTTGCCCAGGGTCCAGTCAATATTAAAGACGGCCCTGAAGCCACATAAATGTGTGTATGTTTGTGTATACATATTAGTATGTATGTGTGTATTAGAATGTTTATATATATATATATATATATATATATATATATATATATATATATTAGTATGTGTGTGTATACATTAGTATGTATGTACATATATATATATATATATATATATAAACACACAGAAAAAGTCCAGCACTCACTCACAAGCTCTCAACTAAGATAAAAAGCAGCAATGGAAGAATTAGTTACCGCATCTGGCCAAATGGGAAAAGCCCAGGTACCTCGTCAAGGTTTCTTCCAATAAACCTGGGTCCCTAACCAGCCACACAATGCAGGCTCACAATCAAACAACTGTGAAAAAAAGCAACTGTGAAAAAATGGAGGGTGCACAGGCTTATGTAATTTCCCCAAACATATACAAAACACGGGGGTGGGGTCAGCACTCTCAGGCCGGACCGGGTACACATCCTATGACCCTGCAACATGCACAGCCCTGGGTGCAAACCAGCACTCTCAGGAAGCTGCACTGTTACCAGAGCCACAGGCAGTTAACCCCAGTCAGGCCTGGGTGCAAGGCCCAAACAGGGAAAATTACAAAAAAATATTTTAATATAAACACACAGAAAAAGTCCAGCACTCACTCACAAGCTCTCAACTAAGATAAAAAGCAGCAATGGAAGAATTAGTTACCGCATCTGGCCAAATGGGAAAAGCCCAGGTACCTCGTCAAGGTTTCTTCCAATAAACCTGGGTCCCTCCATTTTTTCACAGTTGCTTTTTTTCACAGTTGTTTGATTGTGAGCCTGCATTGTGTGGCTGGTTAGGGACCCAGGTTTATTGGAAGAAACCTTGACGAGGTACCTGGGCTTTTCCCATGAGAGCTTGTGAGTGAGTGCTGGACTTTTTCTGTGTGTTTATATTAAAATATTTTTTTGTAATTTTCCCTGTTTGGGCCTTGCACCCAGGCCTGACTGGGGTTAACTGCCTGTGGCTCTGGTAACAGTGCAGCTTCCTGAGAGTGCTGGTTTGCACCCAGGGCTGTGCATGTTGCAGGGTCATAGGATGTGTACCCGGTCCGGCCTGAGAGTGCTGACCCCACCCCCGTGTTTTGTATATGTTTGGGGAAATTACATAAGCCTGTGCACCCTCCATTTTTTCACAGTTGCTTTTTTTCACAGTTGTTTGATTGTGAGCCTGCATTGTGTGGCTGGTTAGGGACCCAGGTTTATTGGAAGAAACCTTGACGAGGTACCTGGGCTTTTCCCATTTGGCCAGATGCGGTAACTAATTCTTCCATTGCTGCTTTTTATCTTAGTTGAGAGCTTGTGAGTGAGTGCTGGACTTTTTCTGTGTGTTTATATTAAAATATTTTTTTGTAATTTTCCCTGTTTGGGCCTTGCACCCAGGCCTGACTGGGGTTAACTGCCTGTGGCTCTGGTAACAGTGCAGCTTCCTGAGAGTGCTGGTTTGCACCCAGGGCTGTGCATGTTGCAGGGTCATAGGATGTGTACCCGGTCCGGCCTGAGAGTGCTGACCCCACCCCCGTGTTTTGTATATGTTTGGGGAAATTACATAAGCCTGTGCACCCTCCATTTTTTCACAGTTGCTTTTTTTCACAGTTGTTTGATTGTGAGCCTGCATTGTGTGGCTGGTTAGGGACCCAGGTTTATTGGAAGAAACCTTGACGAGGTACCTGGGCTTTTCCCATTTGGCCAGATGCGGTAACTAATTCTTCCATTGCTGCTTTTTATCTTAGTTGAGAGCTTGTGAGTGAGTGCTGGACTTTTTCTGTGTGTTTATATTAAAATATTTTTTTGTAATTTTCCCTGTTTGGGCCTTGCACCCAGGCCTGACTGGGGTTAACTGCCTGTGGCTCTGGTAACAGTGCAGCTTCCTGAGAGTGCTGGTTTGCACCCAGGGCTGTGCATGTTGCAGGGTCATAGGATGTGTACCCGGTCCGGCCTGAGAGTGCTGACCCCACCCCCGTGTTTTGTATATGTTTGGGGAAATTACATAAGCCTGTGCACCCTCCATTTTTTCACAGTTGCTTTTTTTCACAGTTGTTTGATTGTGAGCCTGCATTGTGTGGCTGGTTAGGGACCCAGGTTTATTGGAAGAAACCTTGACGAGGTACCTGGGCTTTTCCCATTTGGCCAGATGCGGTAACTAATTCTTCCATTGCTGCTTTTTATCTTAGTTGAGAGCTTGTGAGTGAGTGCTGGACTTTTTCTGTGTGTTTATATTAAAATATTTTTTTGTAATTTTCCCTGTTTGGGCCTTGCACCCAGGCCTGACTGGGGTTAACTGCCTGTGGCTCTGGTAACAGTGCAGCTTCCTGAGAGTGCTGGTTTGCACCCAGGGCTGTGCATGTTGCAGGGTCATAGGATGTGTACCCGGTCCGGCCTGAGAGTGCTGACCCCACCCCCGTGTTTTGTATATATATATATATATATATATATATATAAGCAAAAAAAATGCACTTAAGTCTTAAGTTTACGCCGGTTTTAGGTTCCAGAAGGAATGGTTGTAAATCGAAACCGTTGTAAATTGAAACCCAGTTTATAATGTAAGTCAATGGGAAGTGAGGGAGATAGGTTCCAGGCCCCTCTCAAAATTGTCATAAGTAACACCTAATACATTATTTTTAAAGCTTTGGAATGAAGTCTTTAAATGCTAAACTGCATTATAAACCTAATAAAATAATCACACAACACATAATATATAATTAAACTAAGTTAAATGAACAAAATCATTTGCTAAACAACATTATAAACCTAATAAAATAATCACACAACATAGACTTCACTTGCATTTTTTTGCAAACAGTTCTTTCTATGCATTCCAATCTGGACTGATTTATAGACAGAAAGATCTTGTTCCTTTGAAATCTGCTCGATAGTTCAGGTCTGGTTAAACTGATTAATTTCAGCTTGCTTTGCTTTGCTGCAACACAAGCAGACAGCTCCATCTACTGGCTATTTTAATAAATGCACTGCTTCTCAATGCTTTTCAATAGCAGTCACATGACTGGAAAAAAAGGTTGTTATTCTGAAACGGTGTAAATTGAATCATTGTAAAACAGGGGCCACCTGTGTATATATATATATATATATATATATATATATATATGAAGTGGGATGTTATATTGTAGAAACAAGCCAAAAACTGCACCTTCAGATGAACTTACACAGACACTCAATCAAAAACCACTGTGAAACAAAATACTGCACCCCTGTTGGTCACCATTTCACCCAACCTGACCACTCCATCCAAAACCTCAAAATCAAGATTCTCAGAGGCAACTTCATAAACACCATGGAAAGAAAAACCTTTGAAATGAAAATGATAATGCACTTCAACTTGCTAAATTCTGGACTGAATGTGGACTCTTAATCCATTATCAAAATGTTTTGTAATGTACTTTCATATACTGTAGTCAATTACATTGTATATTCCACACTCTCTATGCATAGGTATGCAGGTAAGCCTATGTCCACACTTTTGTCATTATTATTATTCCCCTTTTTTTTCTTTCTTTCCTTTCTCCTTTTTTGACTATCTCAAAATTCCCCTGTATACCTAATTTCCCATCTTTATTCATATGGATTCTATGTTGATATATAACTTTATGTCAGTATATGCTTTGTGTATAACCATATATCTCCCCTGTCTGTTATCCTTTAGTGAAACTGTCTGCCTCTGTCTCCTAAACCCCCTCATGATTTTTACGACACCACCTCCTCCCCCTGTGTTCAGACCTCTGTAACACTTTCTGTCTTTTTAGCCATCCTATGTTTTAAGATAAAATCTGTAAATTGCATCAAATTGGTAAGTATTGCTTCAGACTTGAAAAAGGAAGACATTCTTCCGAAAGCTTGTCATCTTATAAATGTATAGTTAGTCCAATAAAAAAAGTATCATTGCTCAATGCAATACTCTTGTTATTTTGATATATATATATGTGTGTGTATTAGTATGTGTATATATATATATATATATATATATATATCTATACTATAATTGCGTTTGTAATGTTCGTTGCCATCGGCAGCTGCGCACGCATCCTCAAAGGAATGTTGGCAGCACAAGGCCAAAATAGCAGGTCGATTCTTTCACCATCCTGACATTTTCGAAATCTACCGGGATAAAGCGAAGGCAAATGGAGCATACAAAAAAAAAGATTAACTGCCCGCATTAAGTATTAAAAAAAAAAAACTAACCACCCGCAATAAGTGTTTAAAAAAAGTCTAACCGCCCGCACGCAAGTTTTAAGAGAACAAAAAATATCTTATAAAATTATTAACCCCTAAATCCACCAACCCTAACATCGCAAACTACCTAATACATCTATTAACCCCTAAACCCCCCAAAAAATAAAAACACCCCCTAATCTAAGAATAAACTACCAATAGCCCTTAAAAGGGCCTTTTTATTGGCTGTTCACCAGCCAATAAGATTTCACTTGCCCTCATCCTATTGGCTGATGTGAAAATGTTAGCTAATAGGAATGCAAGGTGCCCCAATAAATATGGGGTACCTTGCATTTAATCTTCAGTATGCGGCGGACGATCGCATGAAGAGGAACCTCCACACTGCCACAGAGGATCACCACCACTGAGGACCGCCACCATTGAGGATCGCTACATCTGGAAACACCACTCTGCATCTCCACTCCGCGCCAGCTTTGCAGTGGATGAAGATGATGGACCCGCCTGGAAGAAGACCTTCTCCGCTGGACTTCAGGAACCGTGAGTACCTATTTGGGGCTTTGGTGTTAGGTTTTTTAAAACATTTTTTTTTTATAAATTAGGTTTTTTTGGGCAATTGGAAGGGCAATGCCCATACAAATGCCCTTTTAGGGGAAATGGGTAGTTTAGGTTTATTAGTGTTAGTTTTTTTTTTATTTTGGGGAGTTTGGTGGGTGGCTGCTTTTAATGTTAGAGGAGGGCTTAGTAAACTTTTAGGAAAAAGAGCTGTTTAACTTAGGGCAATGCCCTACAAAAGGCCCTTTTAAGGGCTATTGGTAGTTTAGATTAGAATAGGATTTTATTTTGGGGTGGCTTTTTTAAAAAAAATTACTTTCCGTTCTGGGTGTGGGTTGGCGGCTTAAAGGTTAATTCTTTAAATTAGAATTTTGCATTGTGGTTTTTTTTTGCAGTTTAATATTTAATATGTTAATTAGTTTATTTGCATTTAATTTAAATGGCGGATTAGGAGTTAATTTATAAATTAAACATTAAGATCTTTGTGTTTGGCAGTTTAGTGGTTAATAACTATCGGCTAGATTACGAGTTTTGCGGTATGAGGGGTGCGGTACTAACGTGCAAGTTATTGTCACCGCTCACTTCCCTACAGTGCTGATATTACAGGTTTTCATAAACCCGGCGTTATCAGGCAAGAAGTGAGCGTAGAGCAAAATTGTGCTCCATATCGCACTCCAATACCAGCGCTGCTTAAGTCAGTGGTGAGCTGGTTCTACGTGCTTGTGCACAATTTCCCCATAGACATCAATGGGGAGAGCCGGCTGAAAAAAAGCCTAACACCTGCAATAAAGGAGCGTAAAGTTCCGTAACGCAGCCCCATTGATTCCTATGGGGAAAGAAAATTTATGTTTACACCTTACACCCTAACATGAACCCCGAGTCTAAACATCCCTAATCTTACACTTATTAACCCCTAATCGGCCGCCCCCGACATCACCGACACCTACATTATACTTATTAACCCCTAATCTGCTGCTCCTGACATTGCCGCCACTATAATAAACATGTTAACCCCTAAAACGCTGCACTCCCGCATCGCAAACACTAGTTAAATAATATTAACCCCTAATCTGCTGCCCCTAACATTGCCACCAACTACCTACATTTATTAACCCCTAATCTGCCGTCCCCAACGTCGCCGCCACTATACTAAATTTATTAACCCCTAAACCTAAGTCTAACCCTAACCCTAACACCCCCTAACTTAAATATAATTAAAATAAATCTAAATAAAAATTGCTATCATTAACTAAATAATTCCTATTTAAAACTAAATACTTACCTATAAAATAAACCATAAACTAGCTACAATATAACTAATAGTTACATTGTACCTAGCTTAGGGTTTATTTTTATTTTACAGGCAAGTATGTATTTATTTTAACTAGGTAGACAAGTTACTAAATAGTTATTAACTATTTACTAACTACGGGGTCGATCCGATAAAAATCGTCGCCCGCAAAAGCCGGCGACGCCAATATTTGCGCTGGTTTGGTATCTTATATACGGCGTAACCTAGAAGTTACGCCCGTATATTTCTGCCGTCGCCCGTAGTTTTTTGGGCCATAGGCAGGTATACCAAACCAGCGCAGTTTGGTATCCAATATGCAGCGTAAGGACTTACGTGGCGAAAATGGAGAAATCTTACTCCATTTTCACCTCGCCACAAAAAGCAGCCGTAAGAAGCCTTACGCTGACTATTGGAGCCCCGTAACTCCCTAAACTAGCTAGAAAATAAACCTAACACCTAACGCATGCGCAATGTCTATCTACCTGTCAACCGCGATCCCCCGCCGCAATCCCTAATAAAGTTATTAACCCCTAAACCGCCGCCATCTACATAAACTAACCCCCTACTGTGAGCCCCTAAAACCGCCGCCACCTACCTTATCTATCGCCTAATGTGAACCCCTAAAACTGCCGCCATCTACCTTATCTATCCACTAATCTGACCCCTTACACCGCCGCCACCTATATAAAAATTATTAACCTCTAATCTAATCCCCCTATACCGCCGCCAGCTATATTAATAGTATTAACCCCTAATGTAAGCCCCTTACACCGCCGCCATCTCTATTAAAATTATTAACCCCTAATTTAATCTACCTACCCCGCCGCCAGCTATGTTATCTATATTAACCCTAAGTATATTATAGTTAATATAGTTATTACATTATATATATTAACTATATTAACCCTAATTATATTAGGGTTAATATAGTTAATATAGTTACTATAGTATTTATATTAACTATATTAACTCTATCTAACCCTAACACCCCTAACTAAATTCTTATTAAATTAATCTAATTCATATTATAAACTAAAATATTCCTATTTAAATCTAAATACTTACCTATAAAATAAACCCTAAGATAGCTACAATATAATCAATAATTACATTGTAGCTATGTTAGGGTTTATATTTATTTTACAGGTAAATTGTTAATTATTTTAACTAGGTATAATAGCTATTAAATAGTTATTAACTATTTAATATCTACCTAGTTAAAATATTTACCTGTAAAATAAATCCTAACCTAAGTTACAAATACACCTACACTATCACTAAATTAAATAAACTACAAATATCTATCTAAGAATACAATTAAATAAACTAAACTAAATTACAAAAATAACAAACACTAAATTACAAAAAAATAAAAAAAAGATTACAAGATTTTTAAGCTAATTACACCTATTCTAAGCCCCCTAATAAAATAATAAAGCCCCCCAAAATAAAAAAAATTCCCTGCCCTATTCTAAATTAAAAAAAGTTCAAAGCTCTTTACCTTACCAGCCCTTAAAAGGGCCTTTTGTGGGGCATGCCCCAAAGAATTCAGCTCTTTTGCATTTCAATAAATATACAATACCCCCCCCCAACATTACAACCCACCACCCACATACCCCTATTCTAAGCCCACCCAAACCCCCCTTAAAAAAGCCTAACACTACCCCCCTGAAGATCTCCCTACCTTGTCTTCACCACACCAGGCCAAACTCCTCATCCGATCCGGGCGATGTCTTCCTCCAAGCGGCAAAGAAGAAATCTTCATCCCGGCGATGTGTTCCTCCAAGTGGCAAAGAAGAATTCTTCATCCCGGCGATGTCTTCCTCCAAGCGGCAGCAACGTCTTCTTCCATCAAGCGGCATCTTCAATCTTCTTTCTTCGCTCCACCACCGCGGAGCATCCATCCCGGCCGACGACTGAACGACGAATGAGGTATCTTTAAATGACGTCATCCAAGATGGCGTCCGTAGAATTCCGATTGGCTGATAGGATTCTATCAGCCAATCGGAATTAAGGTAGAAAAATCTTATTGGCTGATTGAATCAGCCAATCAGATTCAAGTTCAATCCGATTGGAAGATGGAAGATGCTGCCGGAAGGAAGAAGACGTTGCTGCCGCTTGGAGGAAGACATCGCCGGGATGAAGAATTCTTCTTTGCCGCTTGGAGGAACACATCGCCGGGATGAAGATTTCTTCTTTGCCGCTTGGAGGAACACATCGCCCGGATCGGATGAGGAGTTCGGCCCGGTGTGGTGAAGACAAGGTAGGGAGATCTTCAGGGGGGTAGTGTTAGGCTTTTTTAAGGGGGGTTTGGGTGGGTTTTGAATAGGGTTTTGAATAGGGGTATGTGGGTGGTGGGTTGTAATGTTGGGGGGGGGGTATTGTATATTTATTGAAATGCAAAAGAGCTGAATTCTTTGGGGCATGCCCCACAAAAGGCCCTTTTAAGGGCTGGTAAGGTAAAGAGCTTTGAACTTTTTTTAATTTAGAATAGGGCAGGGAATTTTTTTTATTTTGGGGGGCTTTATTATTTTATTAGGGGGCTTAGAATAGGTGTAATTAGCTTAAAAATCTTGTAATCTTTTTTTTATTTTTTGTAATTTAGTGTTTGTTTTTTTGTAATTTAGTTCAGTTTATTTAATTGTATTTTTAGATAGATATTTGTAGTTTATTTAATTTATTGATAGTATAGGTGTATTTGTAACTTAGGTTAGGATTTATTTTACAGGTAATTGGGTAATTATTTTAACTAGGTAGATATTAAATAGTTAATAACTATTTAATAGCTATTATACCTAGTTAAAATAATTAACAATTTACCTGTAAAATAAATATAAACCCTAACATAGCTACAATGTAATTATTAATTATATTGTAGCTATCTTAGGGTTTATTTTATAGGTAAGTATTTAGATTTAAATAGGAATATTTTAGTTTATAATATGAATTAGATTAATTTAATAAGAATTTAGTTAGGGGTGTTAGGGTTAGATAGAGTTAATATAGTTAATATAAATACTATAGTAACTATATTAACTATATTAACCCTAATATAATTAGGGTTAATATAGTTAATATATATAATGTAATAACTATATTAACTATAATATACTTAGGGTTAATATAGATAATATAGCTGGCGGCGGGGTAGGTAGATTAAATTAGGGGTTAATAATTTTAATATAGATGGCGGCGGGGTAGGGGGATTAAATTAGGGGTTAATTTTAAAATAGATGGCGGCGGTGTTAGGGGCTCACTTTAGGGGGTTATAGATTTAATATAGCTGGCGGCGGGGTACGGGAGCGGCGGTTTAGGGGTTAATAACTTTATTAGGTTGCGGCGGGCTACGGGAGCGGCGGTTTAGGGGTTAATAACTTTTTTTTATTGTTAGGCTAGTGAGGGGGGATAGCGGATAGAGGGTTAGACGTGTCGGGCTATGTTTAGGAGGTGTGTTAGACAGTGCGGGTGATTTAGACTTTAGTCAGGTTTTGTAGGCGCCGGCAGTTTCTAACGTGGCGCAAGTCACTGGCGACTCCAAAAATCTGTACTTACGCAGATTTCTGGACATCGCTACTTTGTCAGACTTGCGCCACTTTAGCAACTGACGGCGCTGCATATTGGATAGCTCGAGTCTCGAGCTGAAACTGCGGGCGACGCGGGTTCCCTCGCTTGCGCCGCAAACTACACCGTTTATCGGATCGCGCCCTACCTAGTTAAAATAAATACAAATGTATCTGTAAAATAAAACCTAACCTAAGTTACACTAACACCTAACATTACACTAAAATTAAATAAATTACCTAAATTCAATACAATTACCTAAATTACAAACGAAAACAAACACTAAATTACACAAAATAAAAAAAAGAAATTATCAGATATTTAAACTAATTACACCTAATCAAATAGCCCTATCAAAATAAAAAAGCCCCCCCAAAATAAAAAAAGCCTAGTCTAAACTAAACTACCAATAGCCCTTAAAAGGGCCTTTTGCGGGGCATTGCCCCAAAGAAATCCGCTCTTTTCCCTGTAAAAAAATATACAAACACCCCCCCAACAGTAAAACCCACCACCCACACAACCAAACCCCCAAATAAAATCCTAACTAAAAAAACCTAAGCTCCCCATTGCCCTGAAAAGGGCATTTGGATGGGCATTGCCCTTAAAAGGGCATTTAGCTCTTTTTCAATTGCCCAAACCCTAATCTAAAACTAAAACCCACCCAATAAACCCTTAAAAAAAAACTAACACTAACCCCTGAAGATCCACTTACAGTTTTGAAGACCGGACATCCATCCTCAATGAAGCCGGGAGAAGTCCTCAGCAAAGTGGTAAGAAGTCCTCAACGAAGCCGGGAGAAGTCTTCATCCAAGTCAGCAGAAGTGGTCCTCCAGACTGGCAGAAGTCTTCATCCAGAAGGCATCTTCTATCTTCATCCATCCGGCGCGGAGCGGGTCCATCTCAGACATCCTCTTCAATCGAAGTCTTCTTCCCGAATGAAGGTTCCTTTAAGTGATGAATGCATCAGCCAATAGGATTTTTTCACCTTTAATTCCAATTGGCTGATAGAATTCTCTCAGCCAATCAGAATTCAAGGGACTCCATCTTGGATGACGTCCCTTAAAGGAACCTTAATTCGTTGTTAGTCGTCGGAAGAAGAGGATGCTCCGTGCCGGATGTCTTGAAGATGGAGCTGCTTCGCGCCGAATGGATGAAGATAGAAGATGCCGTCTGGATGAAGACTTCTGTCCATCTGGAGGACCACTTCTGCTTGGATGAAGACTTCCCTCAGCTTCGTTGAGGACTTCTTGCCGCTTGGGTGAAGACTTCTCCCGGCTTCGTTGAGGATGGATGTCCGGTCTTCAAAACTGTAAGTGGATCTTCGTGGGTTAGACTTTAGATTGTGCTACAAATCTTGCGGGATAGGCTGTACCGCTCACTTTTTGGCCTCCCAGAAAAAGCTTGTAATATCGGCGCTATGGAAGTCCCATTGAAAAAAGATTTTACGCAAATTGTGTAAGTTCATTTGTGGTACGGCCAAAAAAGTGTGCGGTGCCCCTAAACCTGCAAGGTTCGTAATACCAGCGGTAGTGAAAAAGCAGCATTATGAGCCTTAACGCTGCTTTTTTACTCATACCGCAAAACTCGTAATCTAGCCGTATATTAGGTAAATTGCGATGTGGAGGGTTCTCAGATTAGGGGTTATTAATTTTATTTTTACTTGCGATTTTAGGGGGATGGCAGAAATATTGGTAAAGAAGTGTCAGGTTTATTATTGGGAGGTGGCTCAGCCTACACATTATTTATACAGTCACAATGCATAGTGACTGTATAAATAATGTAGACACTGACACTACAATAAGAAGCATTTGTAATATATATATATATATAATGTACATACTGACAGTTTAAATAATTTAGCATTGAGCCGTATGTATCGAAAGGAAATGTATGTATAAGTGTCAGTTTGTACATGATTTATATAACTGCTTATTATTTCAGTGTCAGTGTCTACATTATTGATATAGTAACTATGCATTGTTACAGTATAAATAATGTGTGGGTGGAGTTCCGGAAATTGTCGATCGCAACTTCCGAAAATATTTTACGGGCATAGAAATTTACATATACGTCAGTGTCAATCAAACACTGCTCATTTGTGGAAAGTCACGCCCCTCACTCGCGGCAAATCGCGCGTGTCGCTCGCCCCTTTTTACATTATCTGACGCAGTTAGGAAAAAGTAGTCTGTGAGGAGAGTTGTTGTAGAGAGAGATCACTTTGTTTAATAGCAGAACATCGTCTTTTTTTTTATCATTATTAGCTATTCCATCCTAAAAGCTTTTATAAAAGCTAAAGATAAGCCTGTTGTTTTTTATTTTAAACAGCTTTTTTCAAAGCTTTAGTGGTGATAAAAGAAAGAAAAATGATAGGACATTTCACCTCATAAGCTTTTTAGAAAGCTAAAGAAAAGGAAGCTAATTAATGTTATAAAGCTTTTTTAAAAGCTATAGTACTAGAAAAAAAAATAGTCTGTTGCTAAGTAGCACAGTTAAATAAAAGATATAATATATTTTATATATATATATATATATATATATATATATATATATATATATATACTGTATATATAAAGTATACTCTTTATTTAGAAGGTATACTATTTAAAAATAAAAATTAAAAAAATGTGTAAAGTTGTTTTTTTCAAATTGGTTGTTATTTCAACTATAGTTTAATTAATATAAGAAAGACATAGCAAATAGGGGTTGCTATATCTGTAGCTTATTTATATTATATAGAGATCTATATAATTATTTAGAAAAAATATAATATATTAAGGGCAGTAGTCTATCCAAATAGGTCCTCCAAATATAACTTTAGATTACATATATATTTATTAAATATATTTAGGAAATCAGTTCTTCAAAATAAGGTGTTTCAACGCCTGTAGATTATATTAAATATATATAAAAGCACTTTTTTAATATACTGTGTTGCTACTTTGTAGCTTAATTACTATATAAATAAAATATTGCTTATACATTCAAATAAGGGTGTTGTTACATCTGTTGGATATATATATATATATATATACATATATGCATTTGTGATTGGCTGATGGCTGTCACATGATACAGGGGGAGTGGAATTAGACATAACTTTGCAATTTATTTAACAAAAATCTACTACTCATTTGAAGTTCAGACTAAGTGCTATTGCATTGTCTTCTTATCATGCATTTGTTGATTATGCAAATGTACAGTGTTGACTGGTCCTTTAAGGGAAGCAAAAGCAGTTCAGAAAAGAAAAGAGAGAGCAAATATGACAGAAAATCAGAGACATAAAGAACAACAAAAAAATAGAAAAGCACGTTCAGAAAATGAGCAATCTGAAACACAAAACAGCTTAGCATAAGCAATACAGAAAGGGAACGTAAAAGGAAACTTAGTGCAAGTTATTTTAAACGCCATTGTACAAATTTTGCAAAACATACTCAACACATTGCAGCACTTGCGAGATATGATGATTCATTTGATCATAATAACTATGGAGAGCTAAATGTAATATGCAGCAACTGTGATGCACTACATTTTCCAAAAGAGCAGCCATTAGACAAACTATTCAGTCAATGCTGCAGCAAAGGAAAAGTAATTATTGAACCTATTAAAGTTGCTCCATTAATAAAAAAAAACCTAATGACAGTAAGTCATAAACATTCAAAACATTTTTACAAAAATATTATATCGTTTAATAATTCATTAGCATTTGCTTCAATGGGGGCGAATATTGCTCCTCCTCCCGGTTATGGCCCTTACTGTTTAAGGGGGCTAGTTATCAAGCTGTCTACTTTTCTGGCTTCGCCGGCCCAATACGTCCGCCTAAGCTCGCCTACCTTCGCCGCCGCGGACCTGAAAAAAATACGCCTAAGTTATCAAATAAAGCTGTCAAAAAGCCGCGGGGCGATGAGCAGCGGACTGTGACAGTTATCACTCATCCGATCTCGCTGCCCTTCGGCTTTTTCCCAGCTTTATTGCTAGCCTGTCACTAAGCACTCACACTAACTACACTGCTCTACCCCCTATACCGGTGCCCCCGGAGCCCCCCGCAACTAAATAAAGTTACTAACCCCTAAACCGCCGCTCCTAGACCCTGCCGCAACTCTTATAAATGTATTAATCCCTAAACCGCCGCTCCTAGACCCTGCCGCAAGTCTTATAAATGTATTAACCCCTAAACCGCCGCTCCTAGACCCCGCCGCAACTCTTATAATTGTATTAACCCCTAAACCGCCGCTCCTAGACCCCGCCGCAACTCTTATAAATGTATTAACCCCTAAACCGCCGCTCCCGGACACCGCTGCCACCTACATTATACCTAGTAACCCCTAATCTGCCCCCCCTACACCGTCGCCACCTATAATAAATTTATTAACCCCTATCCTGCCCCCCACTACGCCGCCGCCACTGTAATAAAATGATTAACCCCTAAACCTAAGTCTAACCCTAACCCTAAGGCCCCCCTAACTTAAATATTAATTAAATAAATCTAAATAAATTAACTCTTATTAACTAAATGAATCCTATTTAAAACTAAATACTTACCTTTAAAATAAACCCTAATATAGCTACAATATAAATAATAATTATATTGTAGCTATCTTAGGATTTATATTTATTTTACAGGTAACTTTCAATTTATTTTAACCAGGTACAATAGCTATTAAATAGTTATTAACTATTTAATAGCTTACCTAGCTAAAATAAAGAGAAATGTACCTGTGAAATAAATCCTAACCTAAGTTACAATTACACCTAACACTACACTATACTTTAATAAATTATTCCTATTTAAAAATAAATACTTACCTGTAAAATAAACCCTAAGATAGCTACAATGTAATTAATAATTATATTATAGCTATCTTAGGATTTATATTTATTTTACAGGTATCTTTGTATTTCTTTTAGCTAGTTAGAATAGTTATTAAATAGTTATTAACTATTTAATAACTACCTAGCTAAAAGAAATACAAAATTACCTGTAAAATAAACCCTAACCTAAGTTACAATTAAACCTAATACTACACTATCATTAAATTAATTAAATAAACTACCTACAAATAACTACAATTAAATACAATTACATAAACTAACTAAAGTACAAAAAATAAAAAAAGCTAAGTTACAAAAAATAAAAAATTAAGTTACAAACATGTTAAAAATATTACAACAATTTTAAGCTACTTACACCTAATCTAAGCCCCCTAATAAAATAACAAACCCCCCCAAAATAAAAAAAATCCCTACCCTATTCTAAATTAAATAAATTTCAAAGCTCTTTTACCTTACCAGCCCTTAAAAGGGCCATTTGTGGGGGCATGCCCCAAAAAGTTCAGCTCTTTTGCCTGTAAAAGAAAAATACAACCCCCCCCCAACATTAAAACCCACCACCCACATACCCCTAATCTAACCCAAACCCCCCTTACAAAAACCTAACACTAATCCCCTGAAGATCATCCTACCTTGAGTCGTCTTCACTCAGCCGAGCCACCGATGGAACTGAAGAGGACATCCGGAGCGGAAGAAGTTAATCCTCCAAGCGGCGCTGAAGAAATCTTCCATCCGATGAAGTCATCATCCATGCGGCGCTGAAGAAGTCTTCGATCCGGCCGATGTCATCTTCAAAGAGGCGCTGAAGAGGTCTTCTATCCGGGCGAAGTCATCTTCCAAGCCGGGTCTTGAATCTTCCTTCCGCCGACGCGGAACCACCTTCTTCACCGACGGACTACGACGAATGACGGCTCCTTTAAGGGACGTCATCCAAGATGGCGTCCCCTCAATTCCGATTGGCTGATAGGATTCTATCAGCCAATCGGAATTAAGGTAGGAAAATCTGATTGGCTGATGGAATCAGCCAATCAGATTCAAGTTCAATCCGATTGGCTGATCCAATCAGCCAATCAGATTGAGCTCGCATTCTATTGGCTGATCGGAACAGATCAGATTTTTCCTACCTTAATTCCGATTGGCTGATAGAATCCTATCAGCCAATCGGAATTGAGGGGACGCCATCTTGGATGACGTCCCTTAAAGGAGCCGTCATTCGTCGTAGTCCGTCGGTGAAGAAGGTGGTTCCGCGTCGGCGGAAGGAAGATTCAAGACCCGGCTTGGAAGATGACTTCGCCCGGATAGAAGACCTCTTCAGCGCCTCTTTGAAGATGACATCGGCCGGATCGAAGACTTCTTCAGCGCCGCCTGGATGATGACTTCATCGGATGGAAGATTTCTTCAGCGCCGCTTGGAGGATTAACTTCTTCCGCTCCGGATGTCCTCTTCAGTTCCATCGGTGGCTCGGCTGAGTGAAGACGACTCAAGGTAGGATGATCTTCAGGGGATTAGTGTTAGGTTTTTATAAGGGGGGTTTGGGTTAGATTAGGGGTATGTGGGTGGTGGGTTTTAATGTTGGGGGGGTTGTATTTTTCTTTTACAGGCAAAAGAGCTGAACTTTTTGGGGCATGCCCCCACAAATGGCCCTTTTAAGGGCTGGTAAGGTAAAAGAGCTTTGAAATTCATTTAATTTAGAATAGGGTAGGGATTTTTTTTATTTTGGTGGGGTTTGTTATTTTATTAGGGGGCTTAGATTAGGTGTAAGTAGCTTAAAATTGTTGTAATATTTTTAACATGTTTGTAACTTAATTTTTTATTTTTTGTAACTTAGCTTTTTTTATTTTTTGTACTTTAGTTAGTTTATGTAATTGTATTTAATTGTAGTTATTTGTAGGTAGTTTATTTAGTTAATTTAATGATAGTGTAGTATTAGGTTTAATTGTAACTTAGGTTAGGATTTATTTTACAGGTAATTTTGTAATTATTTTAGCTAGGTAGTTATTAAATAGTTAATAACTATTTAATAACTATTCTAACTAGCTAAAATAAATACAAAGTTACCTGTAAAATAAAAATAAATCCTAAGATAGCTACAATATAATTATTATTTATATTGTAGCTATATTAGGGTTTATTTTAAAGGTAAGTATTTAGTTTTAAATAGGATTCATTTAGTTAATAAGAGTTAATTTATTTAGATTTATTTAATTAATATTTAAGTTAGGGGGGCGTTAGGGTTAGTGTTAGACTTAGGTTTAGGGGTTAATCATTTTATTACAGTGGCGGCGGCGTAGTGGGGGGCAGTATAGGGGTTAATAAATTTATTATAGGTGGCGACGGTGTAGGGGGGCAGGATAGGGGTTAATACATTTAATATAGGTTGCGGCGGGTTCAGGGAGCGGCGGTTTAGGGGTTAATACATTTATTATAGTTGCGGTGGGCTCCGGGAGCGGCGGTTTAGGGGGTAATAACTTTATGTAGTTGCGGCGGTGTAGGGGGGGTCAGATTAACGGTGTTTAGACTCGGGGTACATGTTAGGGTGTTAGGTGTAGACAGCTCCCATAGGAATGAATGGGATGTCTGGCAACAGCGAACTTGTACTTTCGCTATGGTCAGACTCCCATTGATTCCTATGGGATCCGCCGCCTCCAGGCTGGCGCTTTGAAAACCAGGTACGCTGGGCCGTAAAAGTGCCGAGCGTACCTGCTAGTTTTTTGATAACTAGCAAAAGTAGTGAGATTGTGCCGCACTTGTGTGCGGAACATCTGGAGTGACGTAAGAATCGATCTGTGTCGGACTGAGTCCGGCGGATCGAAGTTTACGTCACAAAATTCTACTTTTGCCGGTCTCGAGCCTTTGATAACTAAGGCGAATCAGCCTCGCCACAAATACGCTGCGGAATACGCAGCGTATTTGAGGTTGACGGCTTGATAACTAGGCCCCTAAGAATTAATGGACAAATTTATCACAGAACTGGATCACTTCATCCTTCCAATGAGGATAATAGAAAGTTTGCACAACTGTATATTCTTGATCCAGATGAGGCTGCACAACAGCGCCTTAAGATTGATGAAAATACAAATTGCATCCCTGAATTAATGACTGAGTTGAGTTATTTTATGGCTTTAAACAATCCTTTTGCTGAAGCATGTAAAATGTTATATGAAGTAGAATAGGAATGTTAAGAAGATGGATATCAAAATGGTGTTACACCTGTAACTGTGACCATGACAATAGTACAAGATCGCAAAAAAACATAATTTATGTAAGAACTTACCTGATAAATTCATTTCTTTCATATTAGCAAGAGTCCATGAGCTAGTGACGTATGGGATATACATTCCTGCCAGGAGGGGCAAAGTTTCCCAAACCTCAAAATGCCTATAAATACACCCCTCACCACACCCACAAATCAGTTTAACGAATAGCCAAGAAGTGGGGTGATAAGAAAAAAGTGCGAAAGCATAAAAAATAAGGAATTGGAATAATTGTGCTTTATACAAAAAAATCATAACCACCACAAAAAGGGTGGGCCTCATGGACTCTTGCTAATATGAAAGAAATGAATTTATCAGGTAAGTTCTTACATAAATTATGTTTTCTCTCATGTAATTAGCAAGAGTCCATGAGCTAGTGACGTATGGGATAATGAATACCCAAGATGTGGATCTTCCACGCAAGAGTCACTAGAGAGGGAGGGATAAAATAAAGACAGCCAATTCCGCTGAAAAATAATCCACACCCAAAACAA
The DNA here is from genome assembly GCF_027579735.1 of Bombina bombina. Taxonomy (NCBI): domain Eukaryota; kingdom Metazoa; phylum Chordata; class Amphibia; order Anura; family Bombinatoridae; genus Bombina; species Bombina bombina. The sequence goes on along the minus strand of NC_069502.1, from coordinate 682,317,450 downwards.
AGTTTAAATCTTATAATGAAAAAAACTGAAATTATAAGCAGAAGAATCAAACTGAAACAGCTGCCTGAAGAATCTAGCACAGGGGTGTCAAACTCAAATTACTCGGGGGCCGCATCAGCAGTTTGGTCACCCTCAAAGGGCCTCAAAAGGGCCGGTTGTATCTAGGACTATGTGTCCACTCTTTATTATCATAATAAATTATTGTCACTGCATTAAATTATTACTGTTTTTTCTAATAATGTGTAAGTAATAACAAGCATTTACACACAAACATACATTTACACACAAACACATATTTACACACAAACACACATACACATATTTACACACACATACTTACACACACAAACATACATTCACACATTTACACACACACAAAAACTTTATTACTGCTCTGATTTAGGTGCGCAATAAACTAATGATAATGCAGTGTGAATATGTTTTCCCATGCATGCAAGCATAACAGGCAGGGGTAAGGTTAATAAAATCTGTGCAGACTACAAATCAGTCACAGACAGTACAAGTGTAGGAGCAGACTCCCGAGATAAAGATTTGATTTATTACCTGGGGAAGGCTGAGAGCAGAATAAGACAATCTGCAGAGACAGAGCCTCAGAACGGCTGTTTACTTAGAATTGTCCTGCTGACATATTATTTAAAAAAAACATGTTTTTCTTACCAGCCTCGCTGTGTGCCTGCTGCTGTCTCTCTGGTCTCTGCTGCTAGCCCTCTTCCCGCGCGTGCAGATAGAAGCTGGGAGGAAGTGATGAGGGAGCAGGAGGTCAGTGTCTTGTTCTCACTCAGTCACTTCCTACCAGCCAGATCTCGGAAGCCCCTGTTCAGGATCCATAGCGCAGCCAGCAGCACCTGTCTCTCCTACATACAGCGACTGTAAGTGGATATTCAGTCTCACAGCCGCTGTATGCAAGTGAAGGCTGGCGGCGGCTACACGGGCCACATGATGAGGTCTGGTGGGCCGGATTCGGCCCGCGGGCCTTGTGTTTGACACCCGTGATCTAGCACAAACTTACTTCACCACCTCCATGGGAGGCAAAGTTTGTAAAAACTGATTTGTGGGTGTGGTGAGGGGTGTATTTATAGGCATTTTGAGGTTTGGGAAACTTTGCCCCTCCTGGTAGGAATGTATATCCCATACGTCACTAGCTCATGGACTCTTGCTAATTACATGAAAGAAAAAAAAAGATCAACATAGATATAATGCTCCTCGCTGTAATGAGGTAGCTATTGTTTTTCAAAATGCTGATGGTGAACCTCCTCTTGAGCGAGATCTTATTATTCATTGTTGAAGTCCTAACAATGAAAAAAAAACAGAAAGGATAAGTATTTTGGATCCAAATTTGGAGTCCAAAGTTGGTCACCTAAAATGAAACTTAATTACAACTATACTACTGTAACTCAATCCTTAGCAAATCGAAGAGAAAGGGTCACACAAATGCAATTTTATGGGTATATACTTTCCATCCGTCATAAGTTTAACCCATTTCTGAGTGCTGGCAAATTGACTCAGCAGTACTTTGTAGATGCATATGTAAAGACAGAAGGTAATCGTTTAAACTATGTTAGACAAAATCAGTCAAAATTGAAGGTTGAAAAGTATACAGGTCTCATGGACCATCTTCACAGTGTAGCTGCAGAGAAGGGCTTACTTCTAGGCAAAGAAGTTATACTTCCATCTACATTCTAAGGTAGTCCAAGAAACATGGTACAGAATTACCAAGATTAAATGGCTATTGTTAGAAAGTATGGGAAGCCTGATTTTTTCATAACCATGTTGTGTAACCCAAAATGGTCTGAAATTGTTGTTAATTGGAAAGAAGGTCAAGCAGATAAATTTCGACCTGATTTAGTGGCAAGAGTTTTTCATTTAAAACTTCAAGAACTTCTTGATGATATCACAAAGAAACATGTTTTGGGTAAACCAGCTGCCAAAGTTCATGTAATTGAATTTCAAAAATGTGGATTACCTCATGCACATATTTTGCTTATATTATGTGCACAAAATAAGCCTAAAAATGCACAAGTAATTGATAGCTTTATTTCTGCAGAAATATGTGACATTCAAGTCAATCCTCGTTTACATGCAATTGTTACCAAACACATGATACATGGGCCCTGTGGGGAGCATAATCTAAGATCTCCATATATGGTTGATGGGGTTTGCTCTAAGCAATTTCCAAAATCTTTCCAAGAAGAAACTTTGATCAATGTAGATGGTTATCCATGTTACAAGAGAAGCAAAAGTCTATCAATAGAAATAAATGGTAATAAAATAGATAACTCTTGGGTTGTACCATACAACCCATACTTGACATTAAAATACGACTGCCATATTAATATAGAAAGCTGTGCTTCCATAAAAAGTGTAAAGTACATATTCAAATATATTTATAAAGGGCATGGCTGCGCAAATATTGCTATTAAATAGCATGAAACACTTCTTCATGATGAGATAACTTCATTTATGGATTCCAGATATGTTAGTGCTCCAGAAGCAGCATGACGGGTTTTTGGCTTTCATATGCACCATCAATCGCATGCCATTGTGCGATTACAAGTTCACCTTCCTGGAGAACAGTCAGTATATTTTACTGAAGACAATATTAAAACTGCAGTAGAAAGGAGAGGAGAGATTTCCGGTGGGCGGTAACATCGGAGTGGCGCGCAGCCAGCGTTTGCTCCGAGTATACTCCAACCGCCAGTCACAGGCTCTAGGCCCAAAAAGAGCCGAGCAAAGAGTACCAGATAGGGAGCGCTTCTCACCGACTACCGTGAAGCCCTAGCAGGCTACGCTCAGCGGGTATGTGACACAGAGGTAACAAAGGCACTCCACCGAATATCTCCCACAGCTAGTAAAGCTCTTTGGCAGGAGCAACGCTGCTCATGGAAATGCTCATGGATATGGACATGGAGTTACAAGGCTGACGATATACCAGAGGAGAAAGCCATCCTTCCAGATAAGTACTTATACATCAGACTATGTGCTGTAAAAGCCGCTGCAAGGTTATTCTCTTTTTCTGACTATAAGGATGTGAATAGACTGTGTGCAGTTTTATTAGTCTGGGTGCAGGGAAGATCGTGACTGATACCTGGTAATAATTGAGATAATACCAAGGCCTGAGGTATTTACCTGTTTCACCTGCCTAATTTTTGTCACCGTTGGTTGGGAAAAAAAAAAAAAAAAACTAGACAAAGAACTCAGCTGGAAACGTGATCCCTGGTTTTGGTACTATATAGGGGGAAGTTGATGTGAAGGCCCATATCTGTGTGATATTATAAAGAGAGTCACTGACTTAGGTCTCTGGAATCCAGCAGGCTGTTTCTTTTCCCTATAGGCAGGTGCTATACATTGCCCCAGTGAAGAAAACTGTTACACACAAAATTGAGTCAACAAACCTCACATTTCTATATCTGATCTCATTTCGCTGTAAAAAAGGAAAAGTAAAGAGAAAGAATACAGATATAATAGGAAAAGAAAATCCTGGGGCTAACTATATAGCTCAGAACTGTAATGTATATAAAAGTGTAACCCTACAGGCATTAAGCAAAGCCTGAGTTTGAGGGGACTTAATTGCAATATACCATAATACACTATAATGAAGAATATATTGTGTGCCTAGTGTGTAAGTCTGGGATAAGTATGCAAGAGGTCTGTGCCGTGCTTGAGGCCTGAAGTTCCCAGTGAAGAAACTGGTACTAGATGGTATCTGGAAAATACTGATAGCGGACACTGATCTTGAGTTGCAATACCAAACTGATTAAAAGTTTCACTATTTTAATAGGAAGAAAAATCAGATTGCCTAGTGCGCAAGTCTGGGATTAGCATGCAAGTGGACTGTGCTGTGCTAAATATGTTTAACCCAGTGAAGAACTAGGTACCTGGGGACACTTGGAAAGACTGATAGTTTCTTCTGACAAAGATATATATTAGGAATTAATCTATGACCAATTGAGCTGTATTTGATTAAGCTTTAGAGTTTGTTATCTGTTGAAAACACCTATGTTTTTACCACTGTGAAGAATATACAGTGTGGCTAGGGTATAAGCCTGGGACCCTGATCCAGAGGGTCTGTGTTGTGAACAGAATGCTAGGATTCTAGTGAAATATCTGGCAGTTGGTTTAAATTGGTTTTTGGAAGGCTTGATAGGCCAGGTTGTTAAAACAGAAGAGTGCAAAGTGAATTGAATTCTGTTTTCTCTTAGATTGAAGGCTCCGCAATGATTAAAAGTAGTTAAGAGATTAAACTCAAAGAAATAAATTAGTTCAGAAAATTGTATATTGCTTAACATCATAAACTATCCCTTGTTGGGTATTTGATATATAGAATATTTTTTTTTCTCTCCCTCTCCCCTCACACACTTCTACACTAACTATTCACTTTTGACCTAAGACAATTTTTCACACCTTTTATTTCTTATCTTTTTTGTAGAGTTTGGCTTAGTCCCTGATCACTTAGATTTACACTTGCCCGAGAGGCTCATACTCACTATTAATACTTTTCCACATTAGTTTTTATCTACACACTTTCCTTTTTTCTTTTTTTTTTTTTTTTTTCTTTCTGTGGTATATTTTCATAAGAACAAGTGATTCTTAATGGATAAGTTTATTCAGAATTCAAAAGATAAGTCCCCAGCTGTAATGTCAGCCAAAACTAGGGAAAGAAATAAGAACAAGAATATAATTGAACCCATACAAGAGAATTTAGATAGCGGGAATACACCACATGTAAATATAGATACACAAATGTTAATAACTCAAATTTCTGCTTTACTGATGCCACAGTTTGATAATCTCAGACTAGAAATATCAACGGTATCGAATGAGTTAAAACATTTTAATGCAAGAATAGGAGAAATAGAAAATAGAATTTCGAACCTAGAGGATCAACTGACTATTAAAAGTAATAGGATTGAAGAATTAACCGATGTTGCAGAAGATAGATCAAGAAGAAATAATCTAAGATTCATAGGCATATCTGAAAAATATGTAAATAGAGATTTAGAAGCATTTATTACCAAAGAAATACCAAGGAAACTGGGTATGCAAAGGGAAGGATCAGAAATTATAGCTGAGCGGATACACAGACTGGGTTTAAGTAAGCAATACTTGGGTGAAGACCCTACGGGTAGATCCCGCACTAGGCCAGTGATAGCAAAATTCTTGAACTATAAGGACAAAGTTGAAATATTAAAATATTTTAAAAAACTTTCAGAACCCCTCCTGTTGGATGACAGGAGAGTCCTTATCTTTCAAGACTTTTCATTGGAAACCTCGAATAAAAGGAAAATAATGTCACAAATGTGTTCGCAATTCATTCAAAAGGGGCTACAGGCATTTGTAGTCTATCCTGCTATTTTGAAAGTAGGAGGTAAGGATGGCTTTAAGTCCTTTCAGAACAGTGAAGAAGCTAAACAATATTATGTCACAGTTTGTCAGGATTTATGAGTTAAAGGAGAACAGCGTTAAAATTTTAATTTGTTTGGATATGTCTTTTCCTTTTTCTTTTTTTTTGTGTTTTTTTTTTCTCTTTCTTTTCTTCTTATCAGCCTTCACAAAATTAAGGATATGTATAGTAGTGATGGAAAAAAGGTGGTTGGTAGTCTGTATAGAATAAAATTAGGATATGGGGTATAAGGAATTCACTAGGTCTTACATCGTGGAATGTCGGTGGTATTGTGTCCCCTATCAAAAGAAAGACAATCTTAAAGCATCTTAAAAAATTAAATACTGATATTGCCTTTCTTCAGGAAGTCAGGTTGTCGGCAACAGAATTAGCTAAATTAAAAGTTAATTGGGTAAAAGAAGTAGTTGCCACTCCATGTCTAAAAAGGAAAAAGGGCGTAGCTATACTACTTGGTAAGAATCTAGAATACAAAATTCTTGAAGTTAAAAAAGATGACAATGCACGTTATATTATTATTGAAATAGAAATAAAAAAAAAGATTTATACATTGTGTAATGTCTATGGCCCAAATAATTTGGACCTGGAATTTTGGAATAAATTGCAGGTATTAATGTTAAAGTATAATGAAAAATTTTTTAATAATTGCTGGTGATTTTAATTTAACACCTAGATTCCCATTAGACAGGAAAAGCACAAAAGGTAGGAAAAAGGATTCTAGAATATCGAAGGAAATGAGAATTCTGCATACATTCAAAAAATCACTTAAAGTCCATGATATTTGGAGACTCCAATATCCAGATCTAAAAAGATTCACGTTTATCAAAATCACTAGAATCACTATCGAGGATTGATTTTTTCCTGATATCTGAGCCCTTATTGTTGGCTAACCCAAAGGCAGACATAAAAGATGTGATTATATCTGATCACGCTCCTATTACTTTAGAACTTACCCTAGAGGAAATATTAATAAGAGTTCCTAAAAGAAACTTCTTTCACTTCCCGAAATACATGCTGAAAAATGCATCTTTTGTAACTATGTTAAGAGAAAAATTCAATATTTTTTTAAATTTGAACAGAGAATATCTAGATAGGATAGAAATACTGTGGGAAACAGCTGAATCGGTGTTAAGGGGAGAAATAATAAGCTATATGGTCACATTTAAAAAGAAAAGAAAGAGAAGGGAAGAACAATTAACGAATCAAGTTATAAATTCCTACAATAGATACCTATCAAGCACTACAAAAAATAATTGGTTCAGATATACCCAGGCAAAACAAGAAAGGGACACATTTTATACACAAGAAACCATTAGAGCAGATCTCAAAAGTAAAGCAAAGTTTATTAAATTCGGAAATAAAACAGGTAGTCTCCTAGCGAAAGTAGTTAAATCTGAAAAAAAAACTAATATAATATCGGCAATAAAAGTGGAAGATACATATATACATGACCCGTCAGAAATAAATGAGATCTTTTACCAAATATATAGCAATTTCTATGGGGCATGTGAGTTAGACAGCTCGAATAAAAAGCGGTTTTGGGATTCAATAACTACTCCAAAATATCATTGGAAGAAGCTAATACAATTAATCAGCCTATCACGATAGAAGAAGTAGAAACAACAATTAATAAGATTAAATTAAATAAAGCACCTGGGCCGGATCATTTACCAGCCGAGTTCTATAAAATTTAAAAAAAAGAAATTGCACCATATTTGACCAAATTATATAACTGGTATTATTCCGAGAATTCTAGTAAGTCAAAGAACTTCATTAAAGCAAATACAATCTTGATATATAAAAAAGGAAGGGACCCTGAGAAGCCAGACGCGTACAGACCTATATCCCTACTATACGTGGACTATAAGATTTTAGCAATAATAGTCGCGGAAAGATTAAAACATTTTTTTGGTAATATCATACATATAAATCAGGTAGGGTTTATGAACAATCGAAGTTCTGTGGTTAATATACGCAAAGCTTGCATTATTATTGAATATTTTAATGATCTGATAGATAAACATCAGGAGATAAGAGAAGATACAGCCTTAATAGCCATAGATGCAGAAAAAGCTTTTGATGCGGTACAGTGGGATCATCTTTTCACATCACTATCTAAGTTTGGTTTCTCGGGCCCCTTTCTAAACTATATCAAAGCAATATATAAAAATCCGATATCTGTAATTTCAGTGAATGGAGTGGAATCTGCAGATATTGCTCTGAAAAGAGGTACAAGACAAGGTTGTCCCTTGTCACCTTTCTTGTTTAATTTGTCTATCGAATCATTAGCTATTAAAATCCGTCAAGAGATGCAAGGGATTGTTTGTAATAATATAGAGGAAAAGATCTTACTATATGCTGATGATATTTTGATATTCTTGAGAAATAGCAAACAGAGTATCCCACAACTAATGGATATAATAGAGCTATACAGCTCCTTTTCGGGTTATAGAGTTAATCTTAATAAAACTGAACTCCTATGGCTTAATAAACAAAAATAATCTAATACTCTATTTCCCTATAAAGTAGTAGATCAGATCACATATCTAGGAATTAATCTTAGTAAGAACCCTAAGTTATGGTATGACTTGAATGTTAAACCAATCTTACAGAAAAATTCTGACCAGTTAAATGTATGGAAATATATTCCCCTGGCCTTGTCAGGCAAAATTAGCTTAATTAAAATGATTATTTTCCCAAAAATACTGTACAAAATGCAGAATCTACCGTTACTCATTAAGTCCACAGATATTAAAGTATTCAATAAAAATATAATCGATTTTCTGTGGGGTAAGAAAAGAAAAAAAATCTCTCTTAAAATACTTTCTCTTTTAAAGGAATCTGGAGGATTTGCACTTCCAGATATAGGAAAATATAACTTAGCATGCCTTGTTAAAATTGCAGCTGAATGGCTGTTAGATAAGGAATATTATACAGCAAGGCCATTGGAAGAGGGAATAGTGAAACCCTACTCTCTAAAGGCTCTTTTGCATACTAAAGTTGCAGATATACCTAAGAAGATCAAAAAGATCAGCTCAGTCATGGGTATTATAAAAGCGTGGCAGCAGTATTGCAAAAAATTAAAAGTTAATTATACAATATCTAATTATTTAACAATTACTGGATACCCCCTTTTCCCGGAAGCGTTAAAATCTGCAGTCTTCCATAGGTGGAAAAGTAAGGGATTGATATATATTGGTCAAATGATTAATTTCAATACAGAAAATCCACAGATTAAAACGTTTGAGAAATTAAGAGTTGAATTTGACTTACCCAATACATTTTTTTTTGCTTACTTACAAATAAGGAGTCTAGCTAATAAGCTATTACACCTCCAAAATAAGGACTGGGATTGGCCCTCACTTATGCTGAACTTCAATTTAAGTAAAGCAGGAGATTTCTCGATTAGAAAATGGTACAATGAATCTTTGAGACAGGAGGGTAGTTTAAACTTAAAACTTATTGTCAAAAAATGGCAACTGAAGGGGTTTAGAGAATGTAATGAAGACCGCATATATAATAGTATCAATAAAATAAACAAGATTTTCACTTCTACCAATTTTAGAGAAGCACATATCTTCCTGCTTAATCAAACATACCTGACACCATGTGTTATGTCAAGATGGAACAGCCAAATTAAGGATAAATGCGCGAAATGTGGTGACAGAGGGGCTGATATTGTACACTATTTTTGGGAATGTACATTAGTTAGACAGTATTGGAATAAAATAGGTTTTCTACTCTCAAGGATATTAAAAATAGGGATATCAGTCTCCCGAGACACAGTCTTTTTCCTATTTCAAGCAGACTCCAAAATAAAAAATAAACTATTCATTGAATTAGTTATAGGGGTGGCTAGGTTCCTGTTGCTGAGAACTTGGATCTCAAAAAAACTACCATCCATAGCAGAAGTGAGTAACTTTATCTTTAAACAAATGACACTAGAACAATGTACGATAGAACAAGATAAAAGTAATGAAGTTGAGACTTTTTTCAAAAAATGGGAAATCTTTATATACTCCCAGGCAATAGATACACAGAAGAAAATTATTTATCCGCTAAGATCGACAGAATACGTTATGAATGCAATATTAAGAGGGGAACTGCCGCAGGTATAACAAGTTATTACCAAAGTGAACTGAATGTGACTGTAAATTTGAAGGCTGATATGAATATATAAATTTATGCGAATTTACCTTTTTTTTTTTTTTGTGTTTGTTTGTTTGTTAGTTTGTTTTTTATATATTTATTTAGTTTTATGTGTTGTCCAGCAATCCTTATTAGAAAATAAGCTCACAGATGAGACATATTGAAAGACATAGTCGGGACAGATAGTGAAGAGCTCAGTTTATTCTAGCTATAGAGTTAAATGTTATGATCTGTTTAATGCTTGGCTTTTGGTTTTTCTTGTCAATGCCCATGGTCTCCTTCTTTTCCTAGATGGGAACGCCATGACAGATATTTCTTTTGTTGTTATGTTGCTGATACTGTTCCCCGTTGCTATTGTCTTTACCTTTTTCTTTTTTGTATCCCATCTGTGTTCTCAATAAAAATATTATAAAAAAAAAAAAAAAAAAAAAAAAAAAACTGCAGTAGAAAGAACACATTATAGAGACACAACTTTGACTGCTTGGTTTAAATTAAACCAAGAAGATTTGTCAGCTCATTTATATGATATCTTTACACTAATATTACTCAGCATTTTGTTTTCCATCAAAAGACAACAGCGTGGAAAAAAAGAGTACAAGATCAAGCAAATAACACTATTGGTCACATGTACTGAGAGATTTTGTTTACGCTTACTTCATGTTAAAGGAGCAACTTCTTTTGAAGATATTTGAACAGTTGATGGTGTTCAATTTCACACATTTAAAGAAGCAGCTCAAAAACATTGTCTTTTTGAAGTTGATAAATCATGGGATTTAACTCTTCATGAAGCTGCAAGTGAAATGACGCCTCGACTGCTTAGAGAGCTTTTTGCTCATATTTGTGCTTTAGCATCTCCACCAAATGCTAAAGAGCTTTTTGAAAAGTACAAAGAAAAACTTTTTGAAGACTTTTCAAGACACCCAGGTCACACACCAGAGAGTCAAAACTGTTTAAATTATGCACTTAGAGATAATCAGGATATTTTAATTGTTAATGGCAAAAACTCCAAACAATTTACCTGAAAATCCCAGAGATCTCTATGATGCTTCTTTTGAAAGTTATACTGGAGTCCAAATGAAGGCATCTTTTAATGATCTTCAAAGAGAAAGTTTTGAAGAAATCATTGCTGCATCGGAAAATGACAGTTTACCACAAAGGTGTTATTTAATTGATGGTCCTGGTGGTAGTGGTGAAACCTACCTATACAAGACTTTGTTGAGGACATTTAGAGGAAATAGTGAGGTAGCATTACCAGTTGCTTCAACAGGTATTGCGGCAAATTTGTTTGAAGGTAGACGAACATACCACTCGCAGTTTAAGTTGCCAGTTCCTTTGTTGGATACTTCAACCTCTTCCATGAGGCAAACTTCTAATGATGCGCGAATGATCCGTACTGCAAAGATTATTAATTGGGATGAATCAACCATGTATTCTATTGATGCAAAAAAGAGAGTGAATGTAAATCCTGCGCAGAAGACAGATGGGGGGAGGGGATTGGGAATACCTCTAGCTCTCCTCAACAGATACCCTAGTGTACCCGATGTAAACAGAAAACGATAGGGGGTGGAGGTGAGCGCCAAAGTAGGCTGAGGAAGGGAAAGGGGGACAACTGTTGCCCACAATGTGGGTCCTCCTACTAGTAGTTATGGAGTGAATGTACAAAATATATATGCTAAAATGGGTATATAAGTTAAAAATGTATATCAATATTTATTCCACACAATCGGTTAAAAATGTCGGTGATCTTCTAAAACATACAGTCAAAAAAATATTACACATTCATAAATAATCATGGATCCATGTTACAATAACGAAATGTAGAAAATGACATAAAATCTGAAAAGATAATAAAAATAAAAATCAAGTAAAAGTAAAAATGACCTGGTGCACCTAAAAACGTCTGACAATGAATGACCTGATAGGCCAAGTGTCTTAGTATGGGTGGTACTCTATGGTACAATCCGGATATTGATGAGTGTTCTTATGATTGTATTTATCCAAACAGATAATGGTGTGACAAAAAAGGAAAGTGTCTATATTTTATATCCAATTCAGAAAAATTCCAAAATAGTGTGTATCCTGTGATTAGAAAAATACAAACTTGAAAGTGTGAAAATAATGTGATCACTGGATATCAAAAAAAAGGTGGAAAAAATTAGAAAAAATGTGAAGAAAATATAAGTAACTTCGCAAAAAATGTGGAAATCCTCAAATTGGTGAAGCAAAAAGAAATTAGTCTTTCAAAAGTCAATCAATAAGTATCCAAAATGATATAGTGGATTCTGTGCAGTGAAGTTGTCTCCCAGTTGGATACAATAAAACAAAATAAAACTGTGCAAAAACCTGCAAAGAAAACAAACAATACTATAATATATATAAACTGTTCAGTGGATGTATCAGTATTATGCTTACTCAAATCAGTCGACGCGTTTCGGCCATATCCTCCTGGCCTTTATCAAGACTAACATTGTGAGTAAGCTAAGGCAATTTATAAGAGCTGTAATTGATGTTTGGGCGCCAAAACCTAGTAGGCCACGCCCCTTCCTGTTAAGTGCATTATGGGTATGGGCAAAATGTTTCGATTTAAATCGTGCTATTAAAATTTTTTTATTTTAACTACTTGCTGTTACTGTTTTCTCAGGGTCAATTCTGTCTGGGCTATTGCCTTTACATATAAGCCCTTGGTTAGCATATTTAGGGTTGATTAGATTGATATCGACCTGCACTTCCGGTTTCGCTAATGTTTACTGTGTTGACTTCCGGTTTCCCTTCTGTATACTAATTATGGCTTATGTCCTATGAGTGAATTTTAGTGTCTTGCTTCAATGACTCTCTATTTGTTTATTAAACATGAACCCCCTTTGTTTATTTATAAATAAATTAGAAGCTTCCGATTTATATTTCTGTTATCTCTATATGTTAGTATCATAGGTGCATCTTTCACTTCTGGTATCGCTGTTTTATAGCACTTCCGGTTTATCTTTCACTTCCGGTATCGCTGTTTTATAGCACTTCCGGTTTGTGTTGTTTCATATTTTCGCTGCTTATAAGTGTTGATAATTCTAACCTTAAACCATGACACATTGTGTAATGTCAAGTTTCCACTCTAACTCTACTTTGGCTAGTTAATGGGTATAGTGCATATAGCGTCCTTTCTTATTGCTGTTTGCACCAATTTTACACTTCCGGTATCGTTGTCTAACACTTCCGGTTCCGGTGTTTATTGACGTAAAGTCATAGGGACCAGAATTAACAATCTAAGCTGCCTTTAGATAATATCTGAATATAGTGGGTAACATGTTGGGTACATAAGTCAATAGTTTTGTGTTTACCAGGATCGTGTGTACATCTCACTGTAGTTAATGTGTTACAAGTGGATAATTCGTGTAAAACGATTAATGTACTTATATCAATTCTTGATATATCTCGTATAATCTAATACAGACACATACTGATATGTTGAACAGTTCTAAAATATAATCCATTAAAAACAATCTATAAAAAATACAATCTGATAAAAATACAATCTGATAAAAATACAATCTTATTAAAAATACGATCCGTTAAAAGTAAAACCAATATGTGGTGTATAAAACAGCATCTAATCAAAATCAAATTGATGGTTATACTAGTGAAGTCCAAACTTGCCATATATATAATGTTGGCTGAATTGTAATGGGTGCCTCCTAAAATCAAAGTGCCAGTAGTGCAAATAGCAGCTCATAGCTCATGTCGAAACATGGTGTCAGATCATGATCAGGCAGTTTCAGTTCCATTAAGAATGTGGACAAATACTTTAAAATAACTAATAACCCCAGTTTCAATTAAAATCCTTTAAAATTTCTATATCTCTATATTTGTAAATTTCTATATTACAAAAATCTCTATATTTAAAAACACTGTGTTTAAAAACACTGTCTTTAAAAACATTGTATATAGAAAGTCTAAAAAGCAAATCGGGCCATAAAATATAGATCGGGCTATTATATGAGATGCTCCAAAAATGGGTGAAGGCTGAGAAGACAGTGGAGGCCTCTTATCTGATGTGCACATAAATGAGTTATCCAGATCTACAGTCTTACAGAGGAGAGTCTATGCTTACAGTGAGCCTACACTTGTTAAATGGAGGTGATGAGGGAGGAGATATGCGATTAGATGGAGAATAGGGGAGTGGGTGTCTCTACTAACCAATGGTTAAGCTTTATTTTGTGAGACTGAACAGGTGTGAGAGATCTTCTTTATTGTTTAGGCCTTTTGGATACAGGCTATTCAGGGTAAATATCCATTTGGACTCATGTAAAAGTAATTTATGTTCGTGGTTACCCCCTCTCCAATTTTTTCTCACTATCTCTATTCCACAGAATTTCATATCTCTGATGTTTCCTCCGTGCTTAGTTGTAAAGTGCTTGTATAGTGCTGTATCTACACTTTTTCTCTCTATACATAGTATATGCTCCCTCATTCTGTCTTTCAATTGCCTGGAAGTTTGTCCAACGTATTGTAATTTACAAGGACATTCGATGAGATATATAACATTATGATCACCACATCTTATCAGATTGTGAATCATAAACCCCGAATTGTAAGGCGTGCAGAAATGGCTGGAAAACAACCTCATTCTCATCTGTGCACACTAAAGAAAAGTTTATGATTCACAATCTGATAAGATGTGGTGATCATAATGTTATATATCTCATCGAATGTCCTTGTAAATTACAATACGTTGGACACAATGTGTCATGGTTTAAGGTTAGAATTATCAACACTTATAAGCAGCGAAAATATGAAACAACACAAACCGGAAGTGCTATAAAACAGCGATACCGGAAGTGAAAGATAAACTGGAAGTGCTATAAAACAGCGATACCGGAAGTGATAGATGCACCTATGATACTAACATATAGAGATAACAGAAATATAAATCGGAAGCTTCTAATTTATTTATAAATCAACAAAGGGGGTTCATGTTTAATAAACAAATAGAGAGTCATTGAAGCAAGACACTAAAATTCACTCATAGGACATAAGCCATAATTAGTATACAGAAGGGAAACCGGAAGTCAACACAGTAAACATTAGCGAAACCGGAAGTGCAGGTCGATATCAATCTAATCAACCCTAAATATGCTAACCAAGGGCTTATATGTAAAGGCAATAGCCCAGACAGAATTGACCCTGAGAAAACAGTAACAGCAAGTAGTTAAAATAAAAAAATTTTAATAGCACGATTTAAATCGAAACATTTTGCCCATACCCATAATGCACTTAACAGGAAGGGGCGTGGCCTACTAGGTTTTGGCGCCCAAACATCAATTACAGCTCTTATAAATTGCCTTAGCTTACTCACAATGTTAGTCTTGATAAAGGCCAGGAGGATATGGCCGAAACGCGTCGACTGATTTGAGTAAGCATAATACTGATACATCCACTGAACAGTTTATATATATTATAGTATTGTTTGTTTTCTTTGCAGGTTTTTGCACAGTTTTATTTTGTTTTATTGTATCCAACTGGGAGACAACTTCACTGCACAGAATCCACTATATCATTTTGGATACTTATTGATTAACTTTTGAAAGACTAATTTCTTTTTGCTTCACCAATTTGAGGATTTCCACATTTTTTGCGAAGTTACTTATATTTTCTTCACATTTTTTCTAATTTTTTCCACCTTTTTTTTGATATCCAGTGATCACATTGTTTTCACACTTTCAAGTTTGTATTTTTCTAATCACAGGATACACACTATTTTGGAATTTTTCTGAATTGGATATAAAATATAGACACTTTCCTTTTTTGTCACACCATTATCTGTTTGGATAAATACAATCATAAGAACACTCATCAATATCCGGATTGTACCATAGAGTACCACCCATACTAAGACACTTGGCCTATCAGGTCATTCATTGTCAGACGTTTTTAGGTGCACCAGGTCATTTTTACTTTTACTTTATTTTTATTTTTATTATCTTTTCAGATTTTATGTCATTTTCTACATTTCGTTATTGTAACATGGATCCATGATTATTTATGAATGTGTAATATTTTTTTGACTGTATGTTTTAGAAGATCACCGACATTTTTAACCGATTGTGTGGAATAAATATTGATATTCTATTGATGCACTCAGATGTGTTGACAAACTCCTTCAAGAGTTGAAGAATATCAACAAACCTTTTGGAGGCAAAACTATTCTGCTCAGAGGTGATTTCAGAAAAACTCTTCCTGTTGTTGCACACGGAAGTAGATCAGCTATAGTTGAAGCCAGCATAAAATGTAATCCACTCTGGCATAAGTTTAAGCTTTCGAAGCTGACTAATAATGTAAGATCTGTTGTTCCAGAGTTTAGCTCTTGGCTTTTAAAGCTTGGAGATGGACTACTGACAAACGAGCAGGCTTTCATGAAGATGTCTTTGAAATTCCATCTCAAATGATCTGCAAAGACTCCATTGTAATGGAGATTTTTGGTGAACAGTTAAAAGATTCTGATGCTTTTAAGTTTTCAAAAAAAATGTATGTCCAAAAAATAGTGATGTTGATAAAATCAAGGAAGAAGTTCTTAGTTTGTTAGAAGGTGAAACCTCTACTTATTTAAGTGCTGATTCTATTGATGATGAATCACAGGAAGATAGGGATAATTACCCAGCTGAGTGTTTAAATGAATTGGCACCTTCTGGAATGCCAATTCATAAACTCAAGCTTAAAATTGGTAGTATTATTATGCTTTTGCGTAATCTTAACACTAAAAGAGGTCTTTGTAATGGCACCAGATTGGTTGTGAAAGCTTTGCGTCAAAATTGAATTATTGCACAAGTATTAACAGGTACAGCTGGAGGGCAAAATGTCTACATTCCTCGAATAGACTTAGCCCCAAGTAATACAGAACTTCCTTTTGTATTACGAAGAAGACAATTTCCAGTTGAATTAGTATTCGCTATGACCATTAACAAATCTCAAGGTCAAATTTTAGATAGAGTTGGCATCTATTTGCCAGAGCCAGTTTTCAGCCATGGACAGCTATATGTAGCTTTTTCTCTGGTAAAAAGCTCTGCTGATGTAAAAGTTAAGGTCATAGACAGACAAGAACAAGGATACTTATTAACTGGAAGTGATGCCTGTTTTACTAAAAATGTTGTTTATAAAGAAATATACTTAAAGTAGACATAATTTGAAGATTAGCAATCTTGGATTTATTTTGGACAGTAGTTCGTCCAAATAGGGTGTTGCTATACCTGTAGTTTATTATATATAAAATATTTTTTATATATTTAGGACAGTAGTCCATAAAAATACAGTATTGCTACACCTGTAGCTTAAATTTTTATATAAAATCAGAGTTACAAAATAGGTTGTTTCTACATCTGTAGCTTAAAAAATAATTAGACTGCCCCCTGGGCAGGCTTATTGACTAGTATATATATTAGTATGTGTGTGTTAATATGTTTGTGTATATAATAATGCATGTGTGTGTAAACATCAGTGTGTTTGTATATATATATATATATATATATATATATATATATATATATATATATATATACAGTATATTGTGTGTATATATATTAGTATATTTGTATTCAAATATATATATTATTATGTTTGTGTGTGTATATATATATATATATATATATATATATTAGAGTGTATGCATGTGTTTGTGTATACATATATTAGAATCTATGTATCTATGTGTGTGAGCATACATATGTGTATATATTTATATATATATATATATATATATATATTTATATATTTATAAATATAATTATATGAACTATAAAGTGATATCCGCACTAAGAAAGTGTTAGTAATACTTGATTAGGGCTGTAACCTGAGTTCAAGTATATCAGGATACAGGTGCACGGGGATAGTGTTTAATTAAATGAGATACAAATAGAACTATTCAGACTATCCTGTCCAGCACTACCTAATTCCTATAGCAATCATATAATATAGAGGTATGTCAAAAAAAGCAAGTAGACACGTTTGTCTGGGAGCTGTCATGCTCTGCTAATCTAAGATTTTAAAGTTTCCAAATAAAGCTGACTTTTGAATTATTAGCGCCTTGAGTCCTGCCTGGTCTATTGCTTGTTTGAAAAAAAAGCAAGTACCCTCAAAAGAAACAGAAGCAAGATATCATGACCGTTGAAAACATCAATGGCAATTTATTACTGTCACAGCTGCCAGATATAAGGAAAAATAAATATTACCATAGTGCACTATGGAACTACTAATGAGCTCAAAATATATAAATACAGATACATAGTAGTAACTTGTGTTGTCACAAACAATTATCAATTATATTAAGCTACTGATATACATTTTCCTGAAAATTCACAGGCACTAAAGCACTTCCATCACTGCATCAGGGATCTAGGGGAGATAAAATTTAAAAAAACAGATATTGGAGCAAAACAGAATCCTTGATAAATCCCTGGATTCCCTTTACCATAGCAAAAAGCACTCTAAATAACACTTCAGAGAATCCATTCATAGGGTTAATCTTCAGCAGATGGGGTAACACCTAATATTGCAATGTAAAATGTTCTGCATATTCCACACAGCACTAGCGTCTACTTGCAGTATACTCACTGTTGTGTTTCCAGGATAATTCTGTAGTAGGTGGATACCTGTTACCTTGTTCACCCGCACATATGCACCAGAGGCCTGTTAGGTTTTTTTTTTTTTTTTACGGCTTTTGTCACAGGTTTAGCTCACCGATCCTCTCTCCAAAAAAACGGTGTATTTCTAGTGCTGGTAGGTACAACCCTCATCTGCCCTTTGTAAGGCTTATTCACCACAGCTCCTATGTGCTCTGTAACATATAGCTTTATCCTCCTTCTCTTTCGATCCCCAAACTTGGCTTGCTGGACAGATAACAGCCGCCAGCTACGCGTGTTTCACACCTTAGGCTCTGGAGCTTCGTCTGGCTTAATCTCAACTTCTGAATAGGTGAAAAGGATTATTAAGGGGAGGGTACAGAAAGACTCCTCCCTACTAAGCCGTTTACTTTTTAATCTATGGGGGTGAAATAGTAGCACATTGCTATTATAGTTGCAATATGACAAAATCAATTTATTAAACATTTATCACTAAATGGATTTAATATTTATTCATACATAGCTTAAAGGGACAAAACATTTTTTTCGTGATTCATGTAGAGCATGAAATTTTAATCAACTTTCTAATTTACTCCTATTATCAAATTTTCTTTATTCTCTTGGTATCTTTATTTGAAATGCAAGAATGTAATTTAAGATGCCGGCCCAATTTTGGTGAACAACCTGGGTTGTCGTTGCTGATTGGTGGATAAATTCATCCACCAATAAAAAAGTGCTGTCCAGAGTCCTAAACCAAGAAAAAAGCTTAGATGCCTTCTTTTTCAAATAAAGATAGCAAGAGAACAAAAAAAAATTGATAATAGGAGTAAATTAGAAAATTGCTTGAAATTGCATGCTCTATCTGAATCACAAAAGAAAAAATTTGGGTTCAGTGTCCCTTTAACAATAATTGCAATTCATGTTTCCAACATAAACTTTTGCTGACTCAGCCTCTGTAAAAATTAAATCAAATGCAGGAACTTTTTTCATTCTTTGTATAAATATATATATATATAAAAAAAGATTTTTGCAGGCTTTGTTTACGCCCCGAGTCTCAGTGATGTAAAAGATATATATGCTAAATTTCAAGAAGTTTGGATAATATTTAGAGGATGCACACTTTGATCTGTTTTGTAAAAGTAGGCAAAAAATACGATTTTTCAATGTTAATTACTTTTATTGGGAAAACTAGAAATCACAAACTTAAAATACTATTAAAACTATACACTAAGATTAATAGGTAATATTATAGGCAAAACATGTGTTATATTAATCAACTTTGAACGATGCAATCCCTTGTTTTGTTCGCTTGGTGACGACTTTTCTGTGATGCTCGACTACCCTCAACAAGAATTGTTTGTGTTGTTCATCCATGACCGATTCGCTATACTTTTTTATAAGAGCAATTCCTCTTTCTGCGGTATCATTGACAACCTTAAGAGCGTTCACATGGCTTCTTAGAGAATCACTGCAGTATTCTGTCACGTCGTGGATCCCAAACAATTCAAAGAACGTCTACTCCACTCATTGACGAACTCATACGATCTTCTCTTTGTGACCTAAGAAATTCTTTATCTTCTTGTGATACGCTATTCATGACCATCACATTTTGCCGGGAAATGTCAAATAACTTGACGAGATCACCTTTCCAAATCTGCCGTTTCACATTTGCTTTATCCGTGTTTCTCGATTTCTCTTTACCCAGATTTTGGAATTCTTTGTACAGCTTCTGTATACCAGCACGGATATTCTCCTCCGTCTTAACAGGGATATTTGCTTTCCTCCACACTTCCTGTAGTTTAGTGCTGGTAGATTTAGCAGCATCCGAAAGTGTTTCTTTCATTTCCTTGTGATGGTAAATAAAAACTAAAAGTACTTGTTCCTTTGAAGGGAGCCGAGCTCCTAAAAACTAGCAGCCAAATTCCACTTTTGGTTCCCATTTTAAAGTTCAATTACCTGCAAAAGATGAAAGAAATACATGAGAAGACCATTAGTGTAAAGCACTTCAATGTTAGAAATTTCACTGGTTTGTGATAAAAGTGATCAATGTGTGCAACCCCTAAATATTATCCAATCTTCTTGAAATTTGGCATATATATCTTTTACATCACTGAGACTCAGGGCGTAAGCAAAGTGATATGAAAATCACATCTTTGGAAAAATAAAACACCCTAATATATATATATATATATATATATATATATATATATATATATATATATATATATATATATATATATATATATATATAATTATATATAGGTATAGATATCTATACAGATATATAGGCATATATATTTAAAAATACTTACAACATATTCCCCTATGTGAATAAAATACATTAATACTTTATTAAAAATTAATATTGCATAAATATGATTTAACACCTTACATGTGTTCAGCTACTTTACTGCAAAGGGCTCCAATACACTTAAATATATGTCTATACTGTATAAGTGTACATATGTATTTATGTGTTTATATGTATAAATACCTCTGTAAATACATATACATATATAAATACATATTACATATGTACAGGGAGTGCAGAATTATTAGGCAAATGAGTATTTTGACCACATCATCCTCTTTATGCATGTTGTCTTACTCCAAGCTGTATAGGCTCGAAAGCCTACTACCAATTAAGCATATTAGGTGATGTGCATCTCTGTAATGAGAAGGGGTGTGGTCTAATGACATCAACACCCTATATCAGGTGTGCATAATTATTAGGCAACTTCCTTTCCTTTGGCAAAATGGGTCAAAAGAAGGACTTGACAGGCTCAGAAAAGTCAAAAATAGTGAGATATCTTGCAGAGGGATGCAGCACTCTTAAAATTGCAAAGCTTCTGAAGCGTGATCATCGAACAATCAAGCGTTTCATTCAAAATAGTCAACAGGGTCGCAAGAAGCGTGTGGAAAAACCAAGGCGCAAAATAACTGCCCATGAACTGAGAAAAGTCAAGCGTGCAGCTGCCAAATGCCACTTGCCACCAGTTTGGCCATATTTCAGAGCTGCAACATCACTGGAGTGCCCAAAAGCACAAGGTGTGCAATACTCAGAGACATGGCCAAGGTAAGAAAGGCTGAAAGACGACCACCACTGAACAAGACACACAAGCTGAAACGTCAAGACTGGGCTAAGAAATATCTCAAGACTGATTTTTCTAAGGTTTTATGGACTGATGAAATGAGAGTGAGTCTTGATGGGCCAGATGGATGGGCCCATGGCTGGATTGGTAAAGGGCAGAGAGCTCCAGTCCGACTCAGACGCCAGCAAGGTGGAGGTGGAGTACTGGTTTGGGCTGGTATCATCAAAGATGAGCTTGTGGGGCCTTTTCGGGTTGAGGATGGAGTCAAGCTCAACTCCCAGTCCTACTGCCAGTTTCTGGAAGACACCTTCTTCAAGCAATGGTACAGGAAGAAGTCTGCATCCTTCAAGAAAAACATGATTTTCATGCAGGACAATGCTCCATCACACGCGTCCAAGTACTCCACAGCGTGGCTGGCAAGAAAGGGTATAAAAGAAGAAAATCTAATGACATGGCCTCCTTGTTCACCTGATCTGAACCCCATTGAGAACCTGTGGTCCATCATCAAATGTGAGATTTACAAGGAGGGAAAACAGTACACCTCTCTGAACAGTGTCTGGGAGGCTGTGGTTGCTGCTGCACGCAATGTTGATGGTGAACAGATCAAAACACTGACAGAATCCATGGATGGCAGGCTTTTGAGTGTCCTTGCAAAGAAAGGTGGCTATATTGGTCACTGATTTGTTTTTGTTTTGTTTTTGAATGTCAGAAATGTATATTTGTGAATGTTGAGATGTTATATTGGTTTCACTGGTAAAAATAAATAATTGAAATGGGTATATATTTGTTTTTTGTTAAGTTGCCTAATAATTATGCACAGTAATAGTCACCTGCACACACAGATATCCCCCTAAAATAGCTATAACTAAAAACAAACTAAAAACTACTTCCAAAACTTTGCTTTGATATTAATGAGTTTTTTGGGTTCATTGAGAACATGGTTGTTGTTCAATAATAAAATTAATCCTCAAAAATACAACTTGCCTAATAATTCTGCACTCCCTGTACATAAATATAAACATACACATATTTAGACATGTATGTATCTATATGTTAAAGCCCTTTGCAGCCCTTTTTTTCTAACACCTAAGATCTCATATTTCAGTGTTAGTATGAGTGTAACTGTACTTTTATATGTATTTTGTATACGTTTTGTGCAACTTTGTCTCACGTAACAGTTAACCAGACCTCTGAAGTCGCGATAACCTGACTTGTGTGCATTAAATTGCATTGTGTGCATTAAATTACCCAGTAGCAGCAGGTCAGGTAAGCAGTTGTTTGCAGGATCCAGGTGAGAAGATTGTGTGTCTTAGCCTAGAGCAGACCCAGTACTGAAGTGAATGAGGTTTACAGAGGGGCATAGCTAGGTATCCGGTACTGTGCACCCCCTACAGAGGCAAATTACACCCCAGGACACATCTCTTGAAAAAAACCTTAGATCTTATTTATCTTGCTTCCTTTGCTGTAGCCAATCAGGGAGAGATATAAACAAGCTCCTGCATATATCAGCCAATCACTTTGCGGCATATAGGAGTGTCAGTATTCTGAACTCCATGGAATACACTTCATACTCTCAACTGGTCTGGGGGGGGATAGAAAACACAACAGTTTTTAAAGTTACATTTCAGTGAAAGTAGGCAAAATAAATTACTGACATGCATTGCAAGTTGTTTTTTATCATGCATAATAATATTTTATTAGGAATTAAATGTTGCTACTATTTTTTTTAAATGAACTAATTATTTTTCCTCTCTTGTTGCCTCTTACGAATATACCACTTTAACATAGAAAGTGTTATAACCTCATGTTCACATGACTAAGGAAACATCATGAGTGGAGGACTTCCTCAAAAGTTAATAAAAAGTTAGAAATGTTAAATCTTACAGAGTAGACCTCACATGATTTATATATCTCCAGAGGATTTCTGTAAAGTGCTAAAAGTAAAATCCCATTCTAGCATGTTATCATATAAGACATTTATTTTCATAACAAAACGGGCATGAACTTGTAATGTATAACCTCTAAGACATATTACAAATAGCAATAGAACAGTTTTAGACAACAGAATCTATGGGATAATCTGGGAAAGGTTTATGGAGCATTGCAATACAATGTGATACAAGCAAATGAATTCTAAACAAAAACTTTAGCTTAGCCTGCCCTGTTAACGGCATAGGGGTGTATATATCAACCAACACTACGCTAATTGATTACATTTTGTCAATTGTTATATGCAGGACAAAAAAGAATTATTCTGAATTGCCAGTATTGCTAAAAGATGTCAAGGTTTTCTAATCATGAGATCATGTTATCAGGCAAAATATGTCGTTTCTTCAAACACACAGTTCCATGAAAATGTGAGGTGGTTTCATGGTTTCGTATTATTTAAGCTTCTTGAAAAGATTTTAGTAAATAATAAGAAACCTTTATATAAGAAGTATTAACAATATTCAGAAAAAAAAATGACCATTCACACAAATGTTTAATTTACATAATCTAAATAATTTTACTGTATTTAAAAGTAGACACTTATAAAAATAATAATGATAATAATAACAATAAAATGCATTTTTTTCAAAAGCAAAAGTAAAGTTGAACAGATAGTGTATGATATATATATAATGTTTTTGGTTATCTGCTAATATATGTTAAAGATAACATGGTAGAATCCGAAAGGGAAATTATAGTACAAGGTTTATATGCTCTAATTTGTTAGAGCCTGTAATTTTAGCACTAGGCATTCTTTAGGGACCCACACGTTGCTCCCTGTCTTTTTATCCAGTTATTTATCCATGAGCTAACATTATCAGTTATTCACAGTACCTTAATATTTTGCAATAATCACTCATCTGACTCTTTATTAAAAGCCTTTGCAAAATCTAAGTATATCACATCAACTGATTCACCTTTATCTAGATTCTTACTTACTTCCTCAGGTAATCGAATTAGATTAGTTTGACATGATCCATTTCTTATTAAACCATGCGGATTTAAACTCATAATCTTATTTTCACAAATATACTCTTGAATATAATTCTTTATAATCCCTTCAAGTATTTACCAGTATCAAACATACTTGTCTATAGCTCATGGAACAGCCTTGCTTCCCTTCTTAAAAAGTGGGAGCACATAAACCCTATGCCAGTCCTGGAGTGCTTCATGGCTGGATTAGCCTGCCGGGATACCAAAAGAATTCCCGGTGGGCTGCAGCAGCTGGGGTTGGAAAGCTACAAGTTAAAGGGGTGATTTATAAATGCAATTGAGTTGTTGGGTGCCCATATAACAAAAATCAGGCACTTTTGTTTAAAACAAACTAATATATTTTAATTCTTAATTAAAAAATATTGGGGGAAGGAGGATCCTATTTGAGAAAAATGGAGCGTGAGAATTCTTCTGACTCAACGAAAAATAGGACTGGTCTCCAAGTTTTCCAGGGCTGCTTTTTATTCTCATTTCAACCCTGGAATACTATACTTGAGGATAATGAGTCTTCAAAAATTAAGAGCACAGGTTTCTTTATAACAATGCTAAGTTCCCTTAAAACCCTTGAGTCTATTCCATCTGGACCTGGAGCTTTATTTACTTTGATATTATCCAGTTTGTTTCCTGATATCACCTAGAGATAACCAAGTTATTTGTATCGGCTTGTATGTTCTTGGTTTTTTTTCAATGTCTCTCCCATTGGGTCCTCACTTACATATACTGAAGAGAAGAAATGGTATAGCAGTTCAGCCTTCCCCCAATCACTGTTAATCATACTAGCATTCTCACACTTTATTGTACTTATATATTTTTTTTTTTGCCATTTATATAACTAAAAAAACGTTTTCATTTGCTAATCTGATTGCATTTTTGCATGCTTTGTTACATTCCTTATACATTTGGAATTAGGAAACTTTACTATTTTCTAATTTAAATGTTTTATGCTTTAGTTCTCTAAACACATTTGTATTTAGCCACATTAGCTTGGCTTTATTTCTTTTACCTTTATAACTATTTATGTGTTAATATGTATATTTTACAAACATTTTACATTCTCTTAATTTATACTCCGTGTTTTTATTTGTAATTAATCTGTTCCAATTTATGCAATATAACAATTTCCTTAAATCATAGAAGTTTGCTCAAATTGGTCTTGGTTGAACCCTTGTTATACTGATTTCAAATGTAACCATGTTATGATCACTGTTTCCTAAATAGGCTTTGAATTCTATGTTTGATAGCATTTATGTATTATTTTATAGCACTAAATTCAATATAGCTTTATTTTTAGTTGGTGGCTCTGTTTATTGTAATCTTTGAGAGTATTTAAAAACCTCTCTTTAAAAATCTCCCTTCTATTGCTAGTTTAATTGTCCGAGTTTATTTTGAGGTAGTGAAAATCTCCCATAATAACAAGACTGGTATTATTAGCAGCCTTTCCTATTTGTATTAGCAGTTGAGTTTCCTCCATATTACTAATGTTGGGGGCGTGTAGCATCTTCCTAATAATATTTTTTTATTCCCCCCCCCACACTATTTATTTAAACCCACAGTGTCTCTTCATTATCGCCTATATCATCTTACATATGTTCCCTTATTGTAGTTTTAAGGTAAGGGTTAAAGGACCACTCAATGCAGTAGA
Organism: Bombina bombina; assembly: GCF_027579735.1. Taxonomy (NCBI): domain Eukaryota; kingdom Metazoa; phylum Chordata; class Amphibia; order Anura; family Bombinatoridae; genus Bombina; species Bombina bombina. The sequence continues at coordinate 682,291,563 of NC_069502.1, read as the reverse complement.
ATTGCATAATTAACAAGTGCATAATAAAAAGACAAGGCAATAATACCTTTCAAATACGCAGTAGATTTTTTTTTAAAAAATTTATTGTTTCTTCCATTTTCCGGCCCCCTGTATCATGTGACAGACATCAGCCAATCACAGACTAGTATATGCATATCCAGTGTGCTTGTGCACATGCCCAGTAGGATCGAGTTCCCTAGAAAATGTCAATATAAAAAGACTGCAACATTTGATAATGGAAGCAAATTGAAAAGTGTCCTAGAACTGCATGCTCTGTCTGAATCCTAAATGTTTATTTTGACTTGAGTTTCCCATTAATATACATGCAAATTCTTCTTCCACTTTTATTACCCCTACCCCTCCTTAATAGAATCTAACCCTCTGTATTAACTGCCCAGTTGTGTGAATCATTCCACCAGGTTTCAGTTATGCTGATTATATCATAGTCCTCATCAGCTGCTAAGAGCTCTAGCTCTAACATTTTACCCATCATGCATCTTGCATTTGCTGTAATACATTTATTTTTCTTCTGCTTTCTCCTGCTAATTGGTGTTTTTCCCTCCAAACGTTGTCATGTGACATTTTCTAAGTGTACCCTTCCATCTTCCATGCTTTGAGATATTTCAGATGTATCAATTTCACAGACTAATCTGTTGCTTCTATTATGTGGTGGTAATTATTGTATGTGCATACAGTATAAATTAACAAGTATATAATATAACTGCAAAATAGCTGTATGCAAAATAGCTATGTGCCAAATAGGGGGTGCAAGCCAACTCGGCAAAAAAGCATAGTAATGCTTTTAAGTAGCAATAACCAAATGTCTAAAACTATATAAAAAGCAAGGAAGGTATGGAAAATAAATAGTTATATAATTTAAAACTGTGTTTTCTTTGCAAAACATACAGGATATTTTAAACCCAGAGCAATCCAGAAATACACTGCTTGAGAATTCACTTCCATATGTTTATGTTGTCTAATCAGCCATGGTCAATTACAGATATAAATGGGCTTGTGTGCAAGTATTAGGGTCAAACAAGCTGCAGTATATTTCAAGGGATACAGAAATATTTTTCTTCAGTCTTGTTATAAATTAATGTACTAGGCGAGTATGACATTTTATTGTATGCATTAACCCTACCTTTGCTGTAAACTTTTATTTTTTTAAAACAAATATTTTTTAGCAGTTCCTTATATGATTTCCTCTGCTGAGGCCAGTTAGTAACATATTTATGTAGAAGGGTTAGGCTTGTGAATAGGAAAACTTTTAATTTCCAGAGTTTAATTACAGGAAAAGGCAGTAAAATAAATGGGGAAAGTGAAATGCAAAGTTGTTTTACTACACATAATTAAACCTTTGAAAATTATGATTTCAAAATATCCCTAGGTATGAAGCATACACTGATGTTAAAGTCAAAATTAAACGTTCATGATTCAAATAGAACATGCAATTTTATATACCTTTCCAAATTACTTTTATCTAATTTACATTGTTCCCCTGGTTTCCTTTGTTGAAAAGTATTCCTAGGTAAGCTCATGAGCAGCAAAGCACTACTGGGAGCTAGCTGCTGATATGTGGTTGCACATATATGCCTTTAGTCATTGGGTCATTAACCCCTTAAGGACCAGCGACGTACCCTGTATGTCGCTGGCCTTTTTTTGGGACTTGATTATTTTATAGTGCGGTCTTGCCACCAGCGTTGCGACTGCTCTATTCCACAAAGCCTTCTGGAGGGAGGGCATTAATAGGGTGTTCTTGCTAGACTTGTGCTATTATGTCCTGAAAAAAACCTTAACAACCAGTGACATACAGGGTACATTGTGGTCATTAAGGGGTTAAAATGTGTTCAGCTAGCTCCCAGTAAGCTGCTCATTCAAAAAAGGATACCAAGAGAAAGAAGCAAATTTGATAATTGAAGTTAATTGTTTAAAATTGTATACTCTATCTGAGTTATGAATCCCTTTTCTGAGACAAGAGCATTTTTTACTGCATCTTCAGGTCTCTTTAAAGGGATATGAAACCCAAAATGATTCTTTTATGATTCTGATAGAGCATGGAATTTTTAACAACTTTCTAATTTACTTCTATTATCAATTATTCCTCCTTTTCTTGGTATCTTTTGTTGAAAAGCTGGAACATATGCTTAGGAGCCAACCCATTCCTGTAGCAATATATGGCAGGAGTTTTGCAAGAATGTTATCCATTTGCAAGAGCACTAGATGGCAGCAGCACTATTTCTTCAGATGCCTACCTAGGTATCTCTTCAACACAGAATATCATAGGAATGAAGCAAATCTGATAACAGAAGTAAATTGGAACATTGTTGAAAATAGTATGCTCTGTCTGAATCACAAAAGCAAATTGTTGGGTTTCATATCCCTTTAAGTTTTAGTGCCTCTACCTAGAAACAAAATAAATAAATAATAATGTTTAATACTTCCAGATTAGTCACATATTCTCAGTATGTAGGTTTCATGACAGTTATAGCTATAGAAAATAATAACCTGTGGATAAAGCTTTCACACCAAAAGTGCAATTTTACTATTTGAACTGTCAATCACTCATCAAGTCATAACCATGTCTAATTATTGAAGCAGTAAGGTGTGTCATATATTGCCGACGGCAATGAAAGGCTTTATCCTAAAGAAAACAAGACAAAGAGAGTTTAATACCAATGAGTCAATACTATTAGCCTAGATTCACTAACAGTGAAAAGACCACAACTTTTTTTTTTTTTTTTTAATGGAGCCTCTTTTTCTAGTAAGAGATGTATCTCCATATAGTAGCAAATCAGCTGCATCAAATTGTATAGGAACTGAGGAGAAATGCTTTACTAAAAACACCTTTATTTCATAGTGTAACTAGGTCATTGAATAATTTTAACTGACACATCAGTTAATTGAGGATTATTATCATTTTTTTTAAAGGGACATTAAACACTTTGAGATGGTAATATAAAATGATAAATCATATATATAGAAAAAAGTCTACAATATACTTTCATTATTTATTTTGTCCCCCTTTCCTGTAATTCCATTCTGAAATTGTGAGTTTTTCAGTTCCTAGTGAACTATTTATAACTGTCCCTAATTGACCACAGCCGAGAAGGTAACCTAAGTTACAACATGGCAGCTCCCATTGTTTTATAGACAACACTTAGGGGCCAATTTATCATGTCTGTCCTACATCGCTAAATGCCCGACAGCATACACTGTCGGCATTTATTATTGCACAAGCATTTTATGTAAAATGCTTGTGCAATACCGCCCCCTGCACATTCGCGGCCAATCGGCTGCTAGCAGGGGGTGTCAATAAACACGATCGTAACTTACATTAATGGCGAGCCGGAAAGTATGGGGGTAGATAGCAGCATCCACTGCTTGGTAAATATACCCTTAAGGGCTAGATTACAAGTGGTGTTGTATTTTGTTCTGCGAAAACTCCACTAGGGTTAAGCTTTTTGTGCTAGTCAAGTTGCTTTTGCATTACAAGTTTCAGAAAAACGTATTTTGCCCTAGCGTTAACCTTAATAGCGCGAAAAATCTAACTTAAGTTTTCGCGTGCGCGTCCAAGTATTCCCCCATGGAAATCAATAGAGAAAAAAAGTGGGGAAAAGCCTAACAACCGAGATCATGCAAACACCATCACATTTTCGCATTCCCATAGAAGTCTATGGAGAAAATAATAATTGTTGGAAATAAAACGTTGCGTTCGTATACAATAACTTGTATAGAGCGAAAAAACAAACAAGTTTTCACCTGGAAAACAAATGGAAAAAAACCTAACACCCGAGATTGCGCAAACACCATTGCCTTTTCGCGTTCCCGATAGAAGTCAATGGGGGGAAAACATTTTTGAAAAAATAACAAACACCCATCGCGCAAACAACATTGCAAATTCGCATTAGCAAATGTGAAATATTTACAGTAAATACATAGTTAAAATCTTTATTAAATATGAATATTGCATAAATATGTTTTATCATGTTTATCTGCCTAATAGAAAAAGTCTATAATGCACTTATATATACTGTATTTATATATGTGTACATATATTTTAATTATTTTATATGTGTATATATGACTCTAAATACATATATACACATATAAATACATTAATATATATGTACACATATATAGACATATATATACAGTGGGGCAAAAGAGTATTTAGTCAACCACCAATTGTGCAAGTTCTCCCACTTAACTATGAAAGACAAAATGTGGAAACAAATCCAGACAATCCCATTGTCTGATTTGGAAATAATGTATTTGCATATTATGGGGGAAAATAAGTATTTGGTCAATATCAAAAGTTCATCTCAATACTTTGTTATATATCCTTTGTTAGCAATGACAGAGGTCAAACGTTTTCTGTAAGTCTTCACAAGGTTGTCACACACTGTTGCTGGTATGTTGGCCCATTCCTGCATGCAGATCTCCTCTGGAGCAGTGATGTTTTGGGGCTGTCGCTGGGCAACACAGAATTTCAACTCCCTCCGAAGGTTTTCTATGGGGTTGAGATCTTGAGACTGGCTAGGCCACTCCAGGACCTTGAAATGCTTCTTACGAAGCCACTCCTTCGTTGCCCGGGCGGTGTGTTTGGGATCATTGTCATGCTGAAAGACCCAGTCACGTTTCATCTTCAATGCTCTTGCTGATGGAAGGAGGTTTGCACTCAAAATCTCACGATACATGGCCCCATTCATTCTTTCATGTACACGGATCAGTCGTCCTGTTCCCTTTGCAGAGAAACAGCCCAAAGCATGATGTTGCCACCCCCATGCTTCACAGTAGGTATGGTGTTCTTTGGTTGCAACTGAGCATTCTCTCTCCTCCAAACATGACGAATTGTGTTTCTACCAAACAGTTCTACTTTGGTTTCATCTGACCATATGACATTCTCCCAATCCACTTCTGGATCATCCAAATGCTCTCTAGCATACTTCAGACGGGCCCGGACATGTACTGGCTTAAGCAGGGGGAAACGTCTGGCACTGCAGGATCTCAGTCCCTGGCGGCGTAGTGTGTTACTGATGGTAGCCTTTGTTAGGTTGGTCCCAGCTCTCTGCAGGTCATTCACTAGGTCCCCCCGTGTGGTTCTGGGATGTTTGCTCACCGTTCTTGTGATCATTTTGACCCCACGGGGTGAGATCTTGCGTGGAGCCCCAGATCGAAGGAGATTATCAGTGGTCTTGTATGTCTTCCATTTTCTAATTATTGCTCCCACAGTTGATTTCTTCACACCAAGCTGCTTGCCTATTGCAGATTCAGTCTTCCCAGCCTGGTGCAGGTCTACAATTTTGTTTCTGGTGTCCTTCGACAGTGCTTTGGTCTTCACCATAGTGGAGTTTGGAGTGTGACTGTTTGAGGTTGTGGACAGGTGTCTTTTATACTGATAACAAGTTCAAACAGGTGCCATTAATACAGGTAATGAGTGGAGGGCAGAGGAGTCTCTTAAAGAAGAAGATACAGGTCTGTGAGAGCCAGAAATCTTGCTTGTTTGTAGGTGACCAAATACTTATTTTCCACCATAATATGCAAATAAATTCTTTCCAAATCAGACAATATGATTGTCTGGATTTGTTTCCACGTTTTGTCTCTCATAGTTGAGGTATACCTATGATGAAAATTACAGGCCTCTTTCATCTTCTTAAGTGGGAGAACTTGCACAATTGGTGGCTGACTAAATATTTTTTTGCCCCACTGTATATATATATATATACAGGTAGCCCTCAGTTTACGCCGGGGTTAGGTTCCAGAAGGAATTATTGTAAATCGAAACCGTTGTAAATTGAAACCCAGTTTATAATGTAAGTCAATGGGAAGTGAGGGAGTTAGGTTCCAGGCCCCTCTCAAAATTGTCATAAGTAGCACCTAATACATTATTTTTAAAGCTTTGAAATAAACAGCATTATAAACCTAATAAAATAATCACACAACACAGAATATACAATTAAACTAAGTTAAATGAACAAAAATATTTGCTAAACAGCATTATAAACCTAATAAAATAATCACACAACACAGACTTCAATAGCATTTTTCTGCAAACAGTTCTTTCTATGCATTCCAATCTGGACTGATTTATAGACAGGAAGATCTTGTTCCTTTGAAATCTGCTCGATAGCTCAGGTCTGGTTAAGCTGATTCATTTCAGCTTGCGGCAACACAAGCGGACAGCTCCACCTACTGGCTATTTTAATAAATGCACTGCTTCTCAATGCTTTTCAATAGCAGTCACATGACTGGAAAAAAAGGTTGTTATTCTGAAACGGTGTAAATTGAACCGTTGTAAAACGAGGGCCACCTGTATATATATATATATATATATATATATATATATATATATATATATATATAAAAATATATATATATATATATATACACATACATCTTTAGAAATGTATATATCTCAATGTTAAAGCCCTTTGTCTAACACCTAAGATCTCATATCTTTTAGCCCTTATAACTTTTTTGTGCAATATTATTTTAAATATTTTTTATTATTTATTAATATGAGTGTAAGTTTACTTTGTAGTGTATTTTTAAAGTGTTTTGTGCAACTTTATTGTTTCAAAAGTTAACCAAAGCTCTGAGATTGCAGTAAGGATTGAAGCGAAAATGGTGATTACGCTAGCACAATTGCGGTTTTGCTAAACTTGTAATATCAGCACAATGAAAAAGGCTCGCGAAAAGACGATATTGCTTGCACAAAACCGTTTGCGCCTCACCTGTAATCTAGCTCAAAACCTTTACATTTATTTTGTCAATATTTAGATAGCTAATAAAACTTTAAAAATGAATCTACGTTATTCTCAGACTAATCTTTTCTTTGAATACATCAGTCTATCTAGCATTTATTTAGTGCTTAATGTTCCTTTTAATAAGACCTAAGTGCTCTTCTGAAGCTGACGGATCAATATAGTAAGTAAATCCCTGAGTATGCCCAGGGCAAGAATGGGGTTTATAAACCTAGACTCAGAACAAATGTCCCCCTAAGGTAAGCCTATGTAGCCTTATGGAGGCAGTGTCTAATGCCAAATCATAGATTAGGAACAAGCAAAGTGGTATAGGAAAGAAGCATTATTAGCACACTTATTTCTGAGTGTAAGTTATTACCAAATTATTGGAAATGAGGGCTTGATATATAAAATATAACTTTTATTAGTTTATCATTTAAAAACAGAGAAATGGTGGACTATGCCACCTATATATAACATACATTTTAAAACATGAAAATCTTAATAGAGAACTAACCTCTCATATACCCAGCTTTTTCTATCTATAGTAGGGAACTTACGGAAACTGTTAATAGATGCTAGGGATAGGAGCCGTTTCACAAATAATGGCTAGGTTCAGGTTAAAGCCAGACCCACAAGGGAGTAATAGGGAATATAAGGCAGCTAAGTAAGCCCCTATATGCCAATTAAGGCCAACAGAATTCAATTAAAGTAGCTGGTATAGAGAGGCAATGCGAACGCCTGACATGCATTGTCAAAGGCGCCGTTTGCCCTGACCACTGTCTTATTTAAAGAGCACTTGGCCAATCAGAGGAGAGGTGTGTCCGGACTGTCTCGTGATTTTAACCGCAAATCAAATTTCAGTAATGACGTCCACATTTCTTCTATGTCAATGTACTCGTTTATCATCAGAAGGGGTGTGTGGGTATGCCCACCAATCACCAATCTAATACCTTTACAGTTTTATCTTTGCACTCTCATATAGTAAGAGCTTCTAACATCCATATTCTTTTTTATCGAATTAAGTTATTGAGGCCTATTTAACAAAGGTCTGTCGGACCTGATCCGACAGTGCAGATCAGGTCCGACAGACCTTGCTGAATGCGGGGAACAATACGATCTCCGTATTCAGCATTGCACCAGCAGCTCTTGTGAGCTGCTGGTGCAACACCGCCCCCTGCAGATTTGCGGCCAATTGGCCGCCAGCAGGGGGTGTCAATTAACCCGATCGTACTTGATCGGGTTGAATTGTGGCGATCTCTGTCCACCTGCTCAGAGCAGGCGGACAGGTTATGGAGCAGCGGTCTTGAGACCGCTGCTCCATAACTTGTGTTTCTGGCGAGTCTGAAGGCTCGTCAGAAACACGGGGCGTCAAGCTCCATACGGAGCATGATAGATATGCCCCATTGTCTCAGATACTTAATCATGCGTGTTTGCAGATAAACATCTGTTTCATATTTTGTGCATATTTTGGCAAGATAGTGTATTTGTATATCATTTGTATTTGTGATCGTGTTCAGATTAGTTACATACTTGTCATTCCTAAATTTCCACACTTTCACTTAATGTTTTTTAAAACACATATCCCATAATGTATTATTTATACGGTGATCCCGGGTCACTGTATGTCACTTTTTCTTACACATGTGATATCCATATATATGTCTGTCATATAATTATACTGACAGGTTAGGTCTGTATTTGTTCTCTATATGGATATTATATCGTTGTATGGTTATCAGAGACTCTCAAACCCTAGTGGGATAGGGCATTATTTTCTCAGTATCTTATTTAATGATAAGGAGTTAGGTTTCGTAAACATCCATATTTAAGTGCACATGTTAATATTGAAGTATTATTCTCTTTTTTTGTTTTGTCCTTGTCAGTATAGGACCGTACAGTATATATCAGTATTTTTGATCCTACAAATATGAGCTGTATGTTATCTGTTAATTAAGACCTGCATGGGTCATAGTTTGTAACCAAATGATCCATTTTGTTTCTTCTCTAGGAGGACTGTTACTATATTCCCTCCTCTGACACCTAATTTGATCTTTTGTAAGATCCAGCATTTCAGTTTTGGTTTACCACCATGGTGTTCTAGGAAATGTTTGGCAACAGTTATAATTTTTCCATCTTTCTCAAGATCATTCTTTGCGTTCCTGATGTTGCCCAGATATTTGCCAAATCTGGTTCTTAGTTCTCTTGTGGACATACCCACGTACCTTTTCCCACACATACATTCCAGGCAATAGAAAAAAATTCCTGGTTCTGCAGTTGTATATTTAATTCATATACCTTGTTCCATGCAGAAATTTCCATCTTATTTATAGTGCGTATGTATGGGCAAAATTTGCATGTACCACAAGGGTATGTGCCTTTTAGGTTGTCTTTTCTCCTATTTATATGTTTAACAAAATGACTCTTAACAATTTTATCTCTTATAGTTGGGGCTCTTCTCCAACTTATTGAGACCCTGTCTCCAACACTTTTTGCTATATGCTCATCTATTTGTATTATATATAGATATATAGATGTTTATTCAGGATTTCTGTAATCTCCTTATGGACCTCATTGTAGGTACCAATGAATCTCACTTTGTTATCATGTTTGTTTCTTCTTTTAGGTATTAGTAATTCAGTTCTGGTGGTATGTAGTGCTCTATGGTATGCCCTTTTAGCACCAAATTAGGGTAACCCCTTTCTTTGAGTCTCGATTTCAGATCTTTGGCCTGTGTTTTGAAAGATTCTATCTCAGAACAGTTTCGGCGCAGGCATAAGAATTCCCCGAAGGGGATTGCTCTTTTAGTAGATATGTGATGTGCACTTTCAAATTTTAGAATTGAGTTGGTCGCCGTTTCTTTTCTATGTAAATCGGTTTTTACTTTACAGAACACGTCCCTGGATATGCTTAGATCTAGGAAGGTAACACATTCATAGTTTATCTCAAAAGTGAGCTTTAGATTTAATTCATTCAGGTTCAGTTCACTTATGAAAGATTTGAAGAGATGTTCCTCACCTCTCCACAAAATGAAGATGACGTCTATGTATCTCAGCCTGAACAAAATATGGTCCATGTATTTCTCCATTCTTTCCCCAAATACAGTTTCTCTTTTCCACCAGCCTAGGTACATATTGGCATATGTAGGGGCACATGCCGTTGCCATGGCGGTACCGCGAGTTGGAGAAAGAATTTTTCATTAAAGATAAAGTAGTTGTGGCTGAGAAAAAATCTGAGTAGGAGTATTATGAAAATATTCTTTGGTATACATGCAGATGCTTCCATTTTAAGGAAATATTCATCTGCAAAACAGCCCCACTTGTGATAAATTGACGTATAGAGTGACTCAACATCACACGTAGATAGAAGTGTGTGTTAACCTAGAGTCATCTCCTAAATTTCCCGTAGTACATCCATTGTATCTCTAGTGTAAGAGGGCAATGTTAGTACTATGTCTCACAATCTCAAGTCTAGACATCTTGATGTTTGTTCGCATAGACTTCCTATGCCTGAGACAATTGGCCTACCTGGGGGTATTATTTTGTTTTTATGAATTTTTGGAAGTAAATATAGTGTGGCTGTCTTGGGTTTATTTACATTAAAATATATATATTCCTTGTTTGTGATAATTGTATCTGATTTTGAAGTTTCTATTATCCTTCTATACTGAGATAGGAAGTCTGTGGTTGGGTCACTGAATATATAAAGACTGATGTCACTTGTGTAAGGTATACATACACACGTATGCACAAGCTCTACATAAACACAGCATAAACAGAAAATACATTTTCCACAATAGTTTATGGAAAGGAAAGTAGACAACCCATGTTTGCCTTTATTATTTAAAAATTTCTTAAAATTCCTGCTAAAGATTTGTTTTTCCCAAAAAATGATGAGCTCTATTTATCAAGCTTCAGATGCAGCTTAGAAGCCATAGAGGTGCATGCGCAGGCGAATGAGCCTGCAACACTAGTTATGAAGCAGCTCACCTAAGACCTAGTTAACCTCTTGTGGTAAATCAAATCATCCCAGGCAGATTCAAATTGCATCATTAACAAGCCCTGCTCTCAAACAATTGGTTATGCAAGAGCAGGGATGCATGAGCATTTATTTGTGCAATGATAAGCCCATTTGCTGCATTGTATGGTGGACGAGTTCCCCACTGGGAACCTTACCTGGCCACAGTATGATCAATGGGCCCCTATGAAAAAACATAAGAATATATTTGCGGTTATTAAAGTGATGGTAAATCCTAGCGTTTGTGAAACACTAGGATTTACCAGTGCAACAAATAAAGTGGACCTTCAGTCATGAAGTATAAAATACTTCATACTGAAAGTTCCTTTATTTGTCTGCAGCGTTTGCTGTGCTGAGCGCCTCTGGCCACCCACGACAGAACGCTATTTTGTAGTGAGGTGATCTTAGCCAATAGCGTGCTAGCTATCCGTTATAATGCAAGCTGCTCGCATGGCTATTGGCTAAGAGGTGGAAACATCACTTTATTGAAAAAATAGTGTTCTGCTGTGGGCTGCCTGAGGTGCTCAGCACGGCATATGCTGCAGACAAAAAAGGAACTTTCGGCATGAAGTATTTTATACTTCATGACTGAAAGTTCTTTTTATTTGTTCCACTGGTAAATCCTAGCGTTCACAAACGCTAGGATTTATCATCATTCTAACCTACTATTTTTAAATTTCACCATGGTAGCTCACCTTGACCGATAATATAAAGCAATAAGGGCTCTACAACCTAACTAAGCTTTAACATTATAAACAGTACATTATTCTATACAGCTAATTCATTACCCTATGTACTGTATTTAGTTTTTGTCCTACTTATCACAGTGTTTTATGAAGAATCAGGTGTAACTTCATAAGATGCCTGTAGAGTAAAAATATTTCTAGGTTTTCTAACCCTTAGGCCACTCATTTATTAGATAAAAATATATCACTTTTAAAAATGGTTACGTAACTGCATGAAAAATGTGAGGGGCATGTGTTTCAATATTTATTTAAAGTTTCTAGGAAATATTTGAGTAAAAAGCGCTGATCTTTTATATATAAACTAAAGTAAATACAATTCAGAAAAGGTTATAACAAATTTTTACATAGAGTGCATTACTACAGCCATTCATACAAATTTTTAATTTGCATAGTCTAAAGCAGGGTTCTTTACACTTTTTTCCCCCAACACCTAGTGCATTGATACCAATTACCTTTGCAAACGTATTTTTAAGCTTGGTCTGAAAATGTCTCAAACAATATAAAAGATAGCTGCAATTTTGTAGTCAAAACTGAAAGTGTTGCAAAAGGTAATAACACACCCACACTCTCATACAACACACACCACAAACACTATCATACAACACACACCACACACACTCTCATGCAACACACACCACACACACTCTCATACAACACACACCACAAACACTATCATACAACACACACCACACACACTCTCATAAAACACACACCACAAACACTATCATACAACACACACCACACACACTCTCATACAACACACCACAAACTGTATCATACAACACACACCACACACACTCTAATACAACACACACCACAAACACTATCATACAACACACACCACACACACTCTCATACAACACACACCACAAACACTATCATGCAACACACACCACAAACACTATCATACAGTTCCGATAGACCGCAATGTAACTGCACTTTTTTCTAACACCCCACTCCCACCAACTTTAGACTCCAAAAACTGCCTAGTGCAGTTGTTTTTCTATTAATAAAGAACTATAATGTCCTCTATTTTGAGGGCGTTAGGGGCACTTTTAGAAAATTAAGCAGAGATCGGATCTTTGGATAATTTTCTGAGCAGTTGTAATGGCTGGTTAATTATTGCTCACTTGCAAACAGGCAAATTTGCCCGTTTGCTGGAGCGCGGTATTTAGCGCTCCTCTTGTGATACATAATATGCATAAATTGTTATATTTAGGGCTAGATTACAAGTGGTGCAGTTTTTTTTTGTGTAAGTGAAAACTCCGCTAGGAGTTTAATTTTTGCGCTTTTTGGGTTGCGTTCGTATTACAAGTTTTTTAAAAAAAAACTTATTTTGTGCTAGCGTTAACTCGAATAGCGCGAAACACGCGTAAGTTTTCGCTTGTGCGTGCATGTATTCCCCCATAGAGATTAATGGAGGGAAAAAAATGGAAAAAACCTAACACCCGAGATTGCGCAAACACCATTGCCTTTTTTGCATTCCCGATATGTCAATGGGGGGAAACATTTTTGAAAAAATACCCATCGCGCAAACAACATAGCATATTTGTATTAGCAAATGTGAAATATTTACTGTAAATACATAGTTAAAACCTTTATTAAATAGGAATATTGCATAAATGTTTTATCATGTTTTTATCTGCTTTATAGAAAAGGTCTATAATGCACTTATTGATATATTTATATATGTGTACATAAATTTTAATGTTTTTATATTATTATTATACTTTATTTATAAAGCGCCAACATATTCGGTGGCGCTGTCCATGGTTACAATTCATTTAAATAAAACAATTATATAAAACTTGTAAGAGACAAAAAAAAAACAATTATATAAAACTTGTAAGAGACTTTTAAGAGAAAATTTGACGAACACATACAGGAGGAATTGAGGGCCCTATTCCCATTGGAATTTACAATCTAGAAGGGTAGGAGGTTGAGAAACAGGAGGTGAGGACTGCAAGAGTGAGAAAGAAGTTAATACAGAGTTAAATGAGGGAAATATTAGCCAAGTGAAATTAATTTATTACTGAGTTGGGTGGTAGGCTTCTCTGAACAAAAAAAGTCTTCAAAAAATATCTAAAAGGAGAAAGATTAGGGGAAAGCCTGACAGTACGAGAGAGAGTGTTCCAGAGGGTAGGTGCTGCATGACAGAAGTTCAGCAGTCTAACATGGGAAGTGGTGATAGTCGAATATGCAAGGAGCAGGTCATTGATGGATCTTAGTGGGTGGGCTGCAGTATACTTGTTGATTAGAGAGGATAGGTAGAAGGGAGCGGCATTGGTGAGATCTTTGTATGTAAGGGTGAGGTTTTTTAATTTAATTCTGCTGTGAATGGGGAGCCAATGAAGGACCCGCAGAGAGGTGCAGCAGATACAGAGCGACGGGAAATGTGGATTAGCCTGGCAGAGGCATTGGATGGACTGAAGGGGGGGGGGGAGAGGCGGGAAAGAGGAAGGCAATTAAGTAGGCTATTGAAGTAGTCAAATCAGGAAATAAAAAGGGAATGGATTATTTGCTTTGAGGTGTTTTGGCGTTCAAAAAAGGGCAAATCTTGGAAATATTGTGTAGGCGGTTGCGGGGGATTACGATGCCGTCAACATGGATAAAAAAGTCAGAAGTCAGCGTAGAGCTAGAGGGGGGATTAGAAGGAGTTGAGTCTTGGACATGTTAATCTTTAGGTGGTGAGAGGCTATCCAGGCAAAAATGCCAGATAAGCAGTTACTGACATGAGAAAGGACAGAGGGAGAGAGAGCAGTGGTGGAGAGGTAGATCTGGGTGTCATCCGCATAGAGGTGATATTTGAAGCCATAACTGTTGATAACGTACATACGTCTGGGGTTTTACCGTTTCTCTCGTTCAGAGAGGGATCGCCTGGTATTTCGGGGCTGGACTGTACTGTGAAGTCAGGATCAGACTGATATGCTTCAGGAAAGTTCTTCTCTGTGAAAGGCACATGTTGAGCAAAAAGAGGCTGCTTCTTGGGTGGTAACTAGCCATAGAACAAGCTATTATGCTATTGTTCGTTCCCAGGTTGAGCTTTTCTCTCTTTTTATTTATGCAAATTATGACACTTAGGGAAGTCTCCCTAAGTGTGATGCGGGAATCCAGACGTGGACCCGTTGCTCAGTGTGCCTAGAGGGATATGGCTGAACCTCACTGACGAGGCCCACAATAGGCCAAAACGTACGTCTGGGGTTTTGCTGTTTCTCTCGTTCAGAGAGGAATTGCCTGGTATTTTAGGACTGTACTGTGAAGTCAGGATCAGACTGATATGCTTCAGGAAAGTTATTCTCTGTGAAAGGCACATGTTGAGCAAAAAGAGGCTGCTTCTTGGGTGTTAACTAGCCATAGAACAAGCTATTATGCTATTGTTCATTCCCAGGTTGAGCGCTTCTCTCTTTTTGTTTATAACTGTTGATAAGTTTACCCAGAGAAGAAGTATAAATGGACAAGAGTAGAGGACCCAGAACAGATCCTTGAGGTACACCAATAGACAGAGGCATTGAAGAGGAGATGTCACCAGCAAATGACACAGAAAAAGACCTGTGAGAAAGATAAGAGTGAATGTAAGAAAGAACAGTGTCACAAAGGCCAAGAGAGTTAACGGTCTGTAGGAGGAGGGGGTGGTCAACTGGGTCAAAGGCAGCTGAGTGGTCAAGTAAGATAAGTATAGAGTAGTGGCCATTACTTTTAACAGGTAGTTAGTTGTGAGGAAGATAGTAAAGAACAAACTTCCTTCTCAGTGGCTGCATGGAAGATGGTGGCAGAGGGAGTAACTGGGCCTGGAGTTGGATGATTGCTGGTTGGTGTTGGGATCTTGCTTCTGATAGTACATGTTTTGTTTAAAAAGTAGTCTGCCAGGTCTTGAGCACTAAAGACAAACGGGGCAGTGGAGCAGGTGCGTAGAGGAGAGAGTTAAAGGTGGAGAAGAGTGGTTTAGGGTTTGAGGAAAGAGTAGATATGAGAGAAGAGACTGTGGCCCCTAGTTATCAAGCCGTCAACCTCAAATACGCTGGAATTCCGCAGCGTATTTGTGGCGAGGCTGATTCGCCTAAGTTATCAAGCCCTTTACACCGGCAAAAGTAGAATTTTGTGACGTAAGCTTCGATCCGTCGGACTCAGTCCGACACAGATCAATTCTTACGTCACTCCAGATGTTCCGCACACAAGTTCAGCACAATCTGACTACTTTTGCTAGTTATAAAAAAACTAGCAGGTACGCTCTGCACTTTTCCGGCCCAGCGTACCTGGTTTTCAAACCGCCGCCCTGGAGGCGGCGGATCCCATAGGAATCAATGGGAGTCTGACCATAGCGAAAGTTCATGTTCGTTGCTGCCCTACATCCCATTGATTCCTATGGGAGATGTCTGCACCTAACACCCTAACATGTATCCCGAGTCTAAACACCCCTAATCTGCCCCCCCTACACCGACGCAACAAAATAAATGTATTACCCCCTAAACCGCCACTCCCGGAGCCCACCGCAAGCTACATTATACATATTAACCCCTAATCTGTCCCCCCTACACCGCCGCAACTAAATAAAGTTATTAACCCCTAAACCGCCACTCCCGGACACCGCCGCAACTATAATAAATGTATTAACCCCTAAACCGCTGCTCCCGGACCCCGCCGCCACCTATATTAAACTTATTAACCCCTAATCTGCTCCCCCTACACCGTCGCCACCTATAATACATTTATTAACCCCTATCCTGCCCCCCCTACACCGCCGCAACTATAATAAAATTATTAACCCCTAAACCTAAGTCTAACCCTAACCCTAGCACCCCCCTAACTTAAATATTAATTAAATAAATCTAAATATTATAACTCTTATTAACTAAATTAATCCTTTTTAAAATTAAATACTTACCTTATCGGGACAGCCAATAGAATGCAAGCTCAATCTGATTGGCTGATTGGATCAGCCAATCAGATTTTTCCTACCTTAATTCCGATTGGCTGATAGAATCCTATCAGCCAATCGGAATTCGAGGGACGCCATCTTGGATGACGTCACTTAAAGGAACCGTCATTCATCGTTCAGTCCGTCGGTGGAAGAAGATGGCTTCGCGTCGGCTCGTCTGAAGATGGCTCCGCTCCGATCCGGATGGGTGAAGATTGAAGACGCTGCCTGGATGTTCACTTCAATCAGATGGAAGACTTCTTCAGCGCCCCTTGGATGATGACTTCTGCCGCTCCGGATCTCCTCTTCGGTTCCATTGGTGATCGGCGGGCTGAAGATGGCTAAAGGTAGGATGATCTTCAGGGGGTAGTGTTAGGTTTATTTAAGGGGGGTTTGGGTTAGAGTAGGGGTATGTGGGTGGTGGGTTTTAATGTTGGGGGGGTTGTATTTTTATTTTACAGGCAAAAGAGCTGTTTTCTTTGGGGCATGCCCCGCAAAAGGCCCTTTAAAGGGCTGGTAAGATAATAGAGCTGGTAACTTTTTAATGTAGAATAGGGTAGGGCATTTTTTTATTTAGGGGGGCTTTGTTATTTTATTAGGGGGCTTAGATTAGGTGTAAGTAGCTTAAAATTGTTGTAATATTTTTGAAATGTTTGTAACTTATTTTTTTAGTTAGTTTATTTAATTGTATTTAATTGTAGTTATTTGTAGGTAATTTATTTAATTAATTTAATGATAGTGTAGTGTTAGGTTTAATTGTAACTTAGGTTAGGATTTATTTTACAGGTAATTTTGTATTTCTTTTAGCTAGGTAGTTATTAAATAGTTAATAACTATTTAATAACTATTCTAACTAGCTTAAATAAATACAAAGTTACCTGTAAAATAAATAAAAATCCTAAAATAGCTACAATGTAATTATTAATTACATTGTAGCTATCTTAGGCCTAGATTTAGAGTTTTGTCGGTAACGACCCGCGTAGCTAATGCTGGCTTTTTTCTGGCCGCACCTTTTAAATACCTCTGGTATTGAGAGTTCACAGAATGGCTGCGTTAGGCTCCAAAAAGGGAGCGTACAGGCATATTTAACGCCACTGCAACTCTCGATACCAGAGTTGCTTACGGACGCGGCCAGCTTCAAAAACGTGCTCGTGCACGATTCCCCAATAGAAAACAATGGGGCTGTTTGAGCTGAAAAAAAACCTAACACCTGCAAAAATGCAGCGTTCAGCTCCTAACGCAGCCCCATTGTTTGCTATGGGGAAACACTTTCTACGTCTGCACCTAACACTCTAACATGTACCCCGAGTCTAAACACCCCTAACCTTACACTTATTAACCCCTAATCTGCCGCCCCCGCTATCGCTGACCCCTGCATATTATTATTAACCCCTAATCTGCCGCTCCGTAAACCGCCGCTACTTACATTATCCATATGTACCCCTAATCTGCTGCCCTAACATCGCTGACCCCTATATTATATTTATTAACCCCTAATCTGCCCCCCACAACGTCGCCTCCACCTGCCTAAACTTATTAACCCCTAATCTGCCGAGCGGACCGCACCGCTATTATAATAAAGTTATTAACCCCTAATCCGCCTCACTAACCCTATAATAAATAGTATTAACCCCTAATCTGCCCTCCCTAACATCGCCGACACCTAACTTCAAACATTAACCCCTAATCTGCCGACTGGAGCTCACCGCTATTCTAATAAATGTATTAACCCCTAAAGCTAAGTCTAACCCTAACACTAACACCCCCCTAAGTTAAATATAATTTAAATCTAACGAAATTAATTAACTCTTATTAAATAAATTATTCCTATTTAAAGCTAAATACTTACCTGTAAAATAAATCCTAATATAGCTACACTATAAATTATTATTATATTATAGCTATTTTAGGATTTATATTTATTTTACAGGTAACTTTGTATTTATTTTAACCAGGTACAATAGCTATTAAATAGTTAAGAACTATTTAATAGCTAAAATAGTTAAAATAATTACAAAATTACCTGTAAAATAAATCCTAACCTAAGTTACAATTAAACCTAACACTAGACTATCAATAAATTAATTAAATACAATACCTACAATTATCTACAATTAAACCTAACACTACACTATCAATAAATGAATTAAATACAATATCTACAAATAAATACAATTAAATAAACTAACTAAAGTACAAAAAATAAAAAAGAACTAAGTTACAAAAAATAAAAAAATATTTACAAACATTAGAAAAATATTACAACAATTTTAAACTAATTACACCTACTCTAAGCCCCCTAATAAAATAACAAAGCCCCCCAAAATAAAAAAATGCCCTACCCTATTCTAAATTACAAAAGTTCAAAGCTCTTTTACCTTACCAGCCCTGAACAGGGCCCTTTGCGAGTCATGCCCCAAGAAATTCAGCTCTTTTGCCTGTAAAAAAACACATACAATACCCCCCCAACATTACAACCCACCACCCACATACCCCTAATCTAACCCAAACCCCCCTTAAATAAACCTAACACTAAGCCCCTGAAGATCTTCCTACCTTATCTTCACCTCACCGGGTATCACCGATCCGTCCTGGCTCCAAAATCTTCATCCAAGCCCAAGCGGGGGCTAGACATCCATCATCCGACGGCTGAAGAAGTCCAGAAGAGGGTCCAAAGTCTTCATCCTATCCGGGAAGAAGAGTAGATCCGGACCGGCAACCATCTTCTTCCAATCGGCATCTTCTATCTTCATCCGATGAGGACCGGCTCCATCGTGAAGACCTCCAGCGCGGACCCATCTTCTTCCGACGACGTCCAACTGAAGAATGATGGTTCCTTTAAGGGACGTCATCCAAGATGGCGTCCCTCGAATTCCGATTGGCTGATAGGATTCTATCAGCCAATCGGAATTAAGGTAGGAAAATTCTGATTGGCTGATGGAATCAGCCAATCAGAATCAAGTTCAATCCGATTGGCTGATCCGATGTTAGGGAGGGCAGATTAGGGGTTAATACTATTTATTATAGGGTTATTGAGGCGGGAGTGAGGCGGATTAGGGGTTAATAACTTTATTATAGTAGCGGTGCGGTCCACTCGGCAGATTAGGGGTTAATAACTGTAGGCAGGTGGAGGCGACGTTGAGGGGGGCAGATTAGGGGTTAATAACTATAATATAGGGGTCGGCAGTGTTAGGGGCAGCAGATTAGGGGTACATAAGTATAACGTAGGTGGCGGTCGGCAGATTAGGGGTTAATTATTGTAGGTAGCTGGCGGCGACGTTGTGGGGGGCAGGTTAGGGGTTAATAAATATAATATAGGGGTCGGCGGTGTTAGGGGCAGCAGATTAGGGGTGCATAAGTATAACGTAGGTGGCGGTCGGCAGATTAGGGGTTAAAAAAATTTAATCGAGTGGCGGCGATGTGGGGGGACCTCGGTTTAGGGGTACATAGGTAGTTTATGGGTGTTAGTGTACTTTAGAGCACAGTAGTTAAGAGCTTTATGAACCGGCGTTAGCCCAGAAAGCTCTTAACTACTGACTTTTTTCTGCGGCTGGAGTTTTGTCGTTAGAATTCTAACGCTCACTTCAGACACGACTCTAAATACCGGAGTTAGAAAGATCCCATTGAAAAGATAGGATACGCAATTGACGTAAGGGGATCTGCGGTATGGAAAAGTCGCGGCTGAAAAGTGAGCGTTAGACCCTTTCCTGACTGACTCCAAATACCGGCGGTAGCCTAAAACCAGCGTTAGGAGCCTCTAACGCTGGTTTTCACGGCTACCGCCAAACTCTAAATCTAGGCCTTAGGGTTTATTTTACAGGTAAGTATTTAGTTTTAAATAGGAATAATTTATTTAAGTATAGTGTAGTGTTAGGTGTAATTGTAACTTAGGTTAGTTTTTATTTTACAGGTTAATTTCTCTTTATTTTAACTAGGTAGCTATTAAATAGTTAATAACTATTTAATAGCTATTGTACCTAGTTAAAATAAATTGAAATTTGCCTGTAAAATAAAAATAAATCCTAAGATAGCTACAATAAAATTATTATTTATATTGTAGCTATATTAGGGTTTATTTTAAAG
The DNA here is from genome assembly GCF_027579735.1 of Bombina bombina. NCBI lineage: Eukaryota > Metazoa > Chordata > Amphibia > Anura > Bombinatoridae > Bombina > Bombina bombina. Next base: position 682,271,059 of record NC_069502.1, on the reverse strand, counting down.
GTAAGTATTTAGTTTTAAATAGGAATAATTAATTTAATAAGAGTTACATTTATTTAGATGTATTTAATTAATAGGGTTAGACTTAGGTTTAGGGGTTAATAATTTTATTATAGTTGCGGCGGTGTAGGGGGGGGCAGGATAGGGGTTGATAAATTTATTATAGGTGGCGACGGTGTAAGGGGGGCAGATTAGGGGTTAATACGTTTAATATAGGTGGCGGCGAGGTCTGGGAGCGGCCGGTTTAGGGGTTAAACAATTTATTTAGTTGCGGCGGGGTCCGGGATCGGCAGGATAGGGGTTAATAAATGTATTATAGGTGGCGGAGGTATAGGGGGGCAGGATAGGGGTTACTAGGTATAATGTAGGTGGCGGTGGGCTCCAGGAGCGGCGGTTTAGGGGTTAATACATTTATTATAGTTGCGGCGGTGTCTGGGAGCGGCGGTTTAGGGGTTACTTACTTTATTTAGTTGCAGGGAGCTCCGGGGGCACCGGTATAGGGGGTAGACCAGTGTAGTTAGTGTGGGTGCTTAGTGAAAGCTTGTCAATAAAGCTGTCAAAAAGCCGAAGAGCAGCGAGATCGGATGAGTGATAACTATCACAGTCCGCTGCTCATCGCCCCGTACTTGGTGCGCAGCTTTTTGACAGATTTATTGATAACTTTGGCGAGATTTTTCAGGTCCGCTGCGGCGATTGTAGGCGAGCTTAGGCGGGCGTATTGGGCCGGCGAAGGCAGGTAAGTAGACACGTTGATAACTAGAGGCCTGTATGTAAATACATACTGTATATACACATATAAATACATTAATATATATGTACATATATATATATATATATATATATATATATATATATACATACATCTATATGTATGTGTCTCAATGTTAAAGCCATTTGCCTGACTTTTTTTTTTTTAACACCCAAGATCTCATATATTTGAGCCCTTATCATTTTTTGTGCAATTTTATTTTCAATACTTTTTATTAGGCAGTGTTAATATGAGTGTAACTGTACTTCATAATGTATTTTTTAAGTGATTTGTGCAACTTTCTAGACTCGGAAAACAGTTAACCAAATCTCTGAGATCACAGTTAGGATTAAAGCGTAAATGGCGATTGTGCTAGCAAAATCATGATTTTGCTCCTCTTGTAATATCAGCTAAATGAAAAAGGCTTGCAAAAACACAATTGTGCTAGCGTAAAACCATTTGTGCCCCACTTGTAATCTAGCCCTTAGTGTTTGTGTGTATGTATGTATATATACATGAGCTTGTATTTATATATATATATATATATATATATATATAGATATATAGATATATAGATATAGATATATATAGATATATATACACACAGTATAGATATATATAGATATATATACACACAGTATATATTTATATATATATATATATATATATATATATGTACACACACAGTATATATATATATATATATATATATATATATATCAGTGTTCAAAATGTTAAGTCCTAAAGTACTAGCCATTCCAAAATGCCACTCGTCAATTCTGATACCACTCAACAACTGCCCTATCCCACACCCTCTTTGTATATGTTTATCCATTATGAAACTCCTTATTGTGCAGTTACTTTTCATATTTTTTATTTTAAACCTTAACAAATTCAGTACTTTTAATACAATTATTACAAATAATAATATAGTAGGCATT
>NC_069502.1:682121873-682266873 GCF_027579735.1 Bombina bombina | reverse complement strand
CAGATTTCCACCTTTGTGCCTAAATGTGCTTTCACAGAGGAGAATATATATTATATTAGTCTGATCCCGCCCATACAGATCAGTCCAGCCCTGAAATACCAGGCAATCCTACACTAAACGAGGAACATGACAACCCCAGACAATCGTTTCAGCCTTCTTTTGACCTTGTCAGTAAGGTGCAGTCATATCCCTTTAGTCACAAAGGACAGGGAGTCCACATCTGGTTTCCCCCATAACACTTAGGGAGACCCCCAAGAGTCATATTTTATACATTAAGTTGAAGTGCTCAAAAAGGAACAAATAGCTTACGGCTAGATTTGGAGTTTTGTCGGTAACGACCCGAAAAACTAACGCCGGCTTTTTTCTGGCCGCACCATAAAAATAACTCTGGTATTGAGAGTCCACAGAATGGCTGCGTTAGGCTCCAAAAAAGGAGCGTAGAGCATATTTAACGCAGCTTCAACTCTCGATACCAGAGTTGCTTACGCAAGCGGCCAGCCTCAAAAACGTGCTCGTGCACGATTCCCCCATAGGAAACAATGGAGCTGTTTCAGCTGAAAAAAAAACCAAACACCTGCAAAAAAGCCGCGTTCAGCTCTTAACGCAGCCCCATTGTTTGCTATGGGGAAACACTTCCTACGTCTGCACCTAACACTCTAACATGTACCCCGAGTCTAAACACCCCTAACCTTACACTTATTAACCCCTAATCTGCTGCCCTCGCTATCGCTGAAACCTGCATTTTATTTTTAACCCCTAATCTGCCGCTCCATAAACCGCCGCTACTTACATTATCCCTATGTACCCCTAATCTGCTGCCCCTAACACCGCCGACCCCTATATTATATTTATTAACCCCTAATCTGCCCCCCTCAACGTCGCCTCCACCTGCCTACACTTATTAACCCCTAATCTGCCGAGCGGACCGCACCGCTATTATAATAAAGTTATTAACCCCTAATCCGCCTCACTAACCCTATAATAAATAGTTTTAACCCCTAATCTGCCCTCCCTAACATCGCCGACACCTAACTTCAATTATTAACCCCTAATCTGCCGACCGGAGCTCACCGCTATTCTAATAAATGGATTAACCCCTAAAGCTAAGTCTAACCCTAACACTAACACCCCCCTAAATTAAATATAATTTTAATCTAACGAAATTAATTAACTCTTATTAAATAAATAATTCCTATTTAAAGCTAAATACTTACCTGTAAAATAAACCCTAATATAGCTACAATATAAATTATAATTACATTGTAGCTATTTTAGGATTAATATTTATTTTACAGGCAACTTTGTAATTATTTTAACCAGGTACAATAGCTATTAAATAGTTAAGAACTATTTAATAGTTACCTAGTTAAAATAATTACAAAATTACCTGTAAAATAAATCCTAACCTAAGTTACAATTAAACCTAACACTATACTATCATTAAATTAATTAAATAAAATACCTACAATTACCTACAATTAAACCTAACACTACACTATCAATACATTAATTAAATACAATATCTACAAATAACTACAATGAAATAAACTAACTAAAGTGCAAAAAATAAAAAAGAACTAAGTTACAAAAAATAAAAAAATAAATCCTATCAGCCAATCTGAATTCGAGGGAAGCCATCTTGGATGACGTCCCTTAAAGGAACCGTCATTCTTCAGTTGGACGTCGCCGGAAGAAGATGGGTCCGCGGTGGAGGTCTTCAGGATGGAGCCGGTCGTCATCGGATGAAGATAGAAGATGCCGCTTGGATCAAGATGGTTGCCGGTCCGGATCGCCTCTTCTTCCCGGATAGGATGAAGACTTTGGAGCCTCTTCTGGACCTCTTCAGCCACCGGATGATGGATCGCCAGCCCCCGCTTGGGTTGGATGAAGATTTTGGAGCCAGGACGGATCGGTGATACCTGGTGAGGTTAAGACAAGGTAGGATGATCTTCAGGGGCTTAGTGATAGGTTTATTTAAGGGGGGTTTGGGTTAGATTAGGGGTATGTGGGTGGTGGGTTGTAATGTTGGGGGGGTATTGAATGTTTTTTTTACAGGCAAAAGAGCTGAACTTCTTGGGGCATGCCCCGCAAAGGGCCCTGTTCAGGGCTGGTAAGGTAAAAGAGCTTTGAACTTTAGTAATTTAGAATAGGGTAGGGCATTTTTTTATTTTGGGGGGCTTTGTTATTTTATTAGGGGGCTTAGAGTAGGTGTAATTAGTTTAAAATTGTTGTAATATTTTTCTTATGTTTGTAAATATTTTTTTATTTTTTGTAACTTAGTTATTTTTTATTTTTTGTACTTTAGCTAGTTTATTTAATTGTATTTATTTGTAGGAATTGTATTTAATAATTTAATTGATAGTGTAGTGTTAGGTTAATTGTAGGTAATTGTAGGTAGTTTATTTGATTAATTTATTGATAGTGTAGTGTTAGGTTTAATTGTAACTTAGGTTAGGATTTATTTTACAGGTAATTTTGTAATTATTTTAACTATTTTAGCTATTAAATAGTTCTTAACTATTTAATAGCTATTGTACCTGGTTAAAATAAATACAAAGTTACCTGTAAAATAAATATTAATCCTAAAATAGCTTTAATATAATTATAATTTATATTGTAGCTATATTAGGATTTATTTTACAGGTAATTATTTAGCTTTAAATAGGAATAATTTATTTAATAAGAGTTCATTTATTTCGTTAGATTTAAATTATATTTAACTTAGGGGGGTGTTAGGGTTAGACTTAGCTTTAGGGGTTAATACATTTATTAGAATAGCGGTGAGCGTCCGGTCGTCAGAATAGGGGTTAATAATTGAAGTTAGGTGTCGGCGATGTTAGGGAGGGCAGATTAGGGGTTAATACTATTTATTATAGGGTTAGTGAGGCGGGTTAGGGGTTAATAACTTTATTATAATAGCGGTGCGGTCCGCTCGGCAGATTAGGGGTTAATAAGTGTAGGCAGGTGGAGGCGACGTTGAGGGGGGCAGATTAGGGGTTAATAAATATAATATAGGGGTCGGCGGTGTTAGGGGCAGCAGATTAGGGGTACATAAGTATAACGTAGGTGGCGGCGCTTTGCGGTCGGCAGATTAGGGGTTAATTATTGTAGGTAGCTGGCGGCGACGTTGTGGGGGGCAGGTTAGGGGTTAATAAATATAACATAGGGGTCGGCGGTGTTAGGGGCAGCAGATTAGGGGTACATAAGTATAACGTAGGTGGCGGCGCTTTGCGGTCGGCAGATTAGGGGTTAATTATTGTAGGTAGCTGGCGGCGACGTTGTGGGGGGCAGGTTAGGGGTTAATAAATATAACATAGGGGTCGGCGGTGTTAGGGGCAGCAGATTAGGGGTACATAAGTATAACGTAGGTGGCGGTCGGCAGATTAGGGGTTAAAAAAATTTAATTGAGTGTCGGCGATGTGGGGGGACCTCGGTTTAGGGGTGCATAGGTAGTTTATGGGTGTTAGTGTACTTTAGAGCACAGTAGTTAAGAGCTTTATAAACCGGCGTTAGCCCAGAAAGCTCTTAACTACTGACTTTTTTCCTGCGGCTGGAGTTTTGTCGTTAGATGTCTAACGCTCACTTCAGAAACGACTCTAAATACCGGAGTTAGAAAGATCCCATTGAAAAGATAGGATACGCAATTTACGTAAGGGGATCTGCGGTATGGAAAAGTCCCGGATGAAAAGTGAGCGTTAGACCCTATTTTGAGTGACTCCAAATACCGGCGGTAGCCTAAAACCAGCGTTAGGAGCCTCTAACGCTGGTTTTCACGGCTAACGCCAAACTCCAAATCTAGGTCTTAGTCTTATCTTTAACAGCATATCCACTAATCATTTGCTTCTCTCAGTAGGAGTTCCGCAAGTCGTGGGTCCCTTGCTTTTTTCTATCTAAACATCCTCCCTTGGGTTCCAGTGACACTTATATACTGAAGATACTCAAATCCATCTTTCCCTGTTTAATAAACCAGATTACCAGCTGTCTCCCCATAACTTCCAATTGGATGTCTTCGTACTACCTTCAACTAAATCTGTCTAAAACTGAGATGCTTTTTACTTTACCCACTACTAAACACTCTAGGAGACTCTATTCTCAGCACCTTCTCCCAGGTTCGCTGTCTTAGTGTTACACTCAACTCTAAACTTACATTTACTCCAACTATACAAGTGCTTGCCTAATCCTGCTGTGCACACCTATGTAATATTTGCAGAATTTGCCCTTTCCTTGCCCAGGAAAACAGAAAAATTCTAATTCATTTCCTCATTTTGTCACATATTGACTACTGCAAACTACTCCTAAATGGCCTTCCTAAATCCCATCATTCCCCTCCAATCTATCATGAATGCTTCAGATAGACTAATTCACCAAAGTCACTGATCTACATCAGCGGCCCTTCTCTTCCAGTTTCTACACCGACTCTCCTTAAACTTTAGAATACAATTCAAAATATTAACCCTAACCTATAAAGTACTCAACAACCTCACTCCTAATTATTTTTCCTCACTCAAAGTCATCTCCAAAACCTCCCTGGCCCACTGTCTTTGATCAGCCTCGGACCCACGTTTCTCCACTCCAATTATTTCTAATTTGCTCACTTGCCTCAAAGACCTCTCACATATTGTGGGGCCTATCTATCAAGCTCTGAATGGAGCTTGATGCCCCGTGTTTCTGGCGAGCCTGCAGGCTCACCAGAAACAGCAGTTATGAAGCAGCGGTCACAAAGACCACTGCTCCATAACCTGTCCGCCTGCTCTGAGCAGGCGGACAGACATCGCCAGAATTCAACCCGATCGTGTACGATCGGGTTGATTGACACCCCCTGCTGGCAGCTGATTGGCCTCGAGTCTGCAGGGGGCGGCATTGCACCAGCAGCTCTTGTGAGCTGCTGGTGCAATGCTGAATACGGAGACCTTATTGCTCTCCGCATTCAGCGAGGTCTGGCGAACCTGATCCGCACTGTCGGATCAGGTCCGCCAGACTTTAGTAAATAGAGGCCTATTCCTCTCCTTTGGAATGCACTACCCTGCTTGATCAGACTGCCTTCAACTTTGTATAGTTTTAGGTTCTCTTTGAAAGCCAACCTACTTAGAGAGGTTTACCATCTCTTCTCTAGCTGTTTTTCATCCTAACCAAAAAAATAAATCTTCAACTGCCTTGACTTGCTTTTGTAACTACCATCCAAGTGACAAGCTACCCCAACCCTTATGTCTCTAGACCCTCAAACTGTACCGTCTATCTTTTCCATAAATGCTTGTTTTTGTATACCCCTATTTTTGTTCTCAGCGCTATGAAATTTTGCAATACTATACAAATAAATCAAAATAATAATAATGATACAAGCTACTGTGAGCTCTTTGAACAAGCTATTTAAAATGCTGGTGCATGAAGCATATTTAGATATGCTTCATGTGCACAAGCTCAGCAAAATCTTTCAATAAAAACAATGATTGTTTTTACTAGAAACATTTTTTTTACTACATATGTATTATGAAATCACTTCATTTCCTTGGTATTCCTTGTCGAAAAGCAGGAAGTGTTTGCAGCACTATATCACAGCATGTTTGCACTATTTCCTGCCATGTAGTGCTCCAGGCATGTCCACATTACCTAATTAGGTATCTCTTTAACAAAGAGTATCATGAGAACGAAGCAAATTGGAAAGTTTTTGAAAATTGTTTGCTCTGTCTGAATCACACACAAAAAAAAAATTGGATTTCATAAAACCCAAAATGTTTCTTTCCTGCTTGAGACAGAGCAAACAATTTTAAAAAAGTTTCCAATTTGCATTTCAATTTTGGCTGGAACTAATGGACATCAATGGCAGTATTTATTTATTTTAAGAAATGAAATGCTTATCTTTCACATAAAATGATAGTATCTGCATTCTCTTTCAGTTTGTATTCCTTATTTATTTATTTATTTATTTTAACAAATGTGCAAAAAAAAAGCTATCTCTCAGACAAAACTTAGCTTTACTGAAACCAAAAGCATATGTGCAGACTTCATGACTCCATTTCCAACAGACACTTCACACTGTCTACTAATGATGGAATTCTGGTAGTTAAACATTTTGGAATTTCCCAAACTTGCTGTTACAAACTGGCATATGGATCATGTTCTTGATTATGCATTTTTTGTTAAGATCAATGACCCGTTGACCACATGATATTGAGGATATTAAGAGGTCCTTTCTTGACTTATTTTAAAAAACATTCTATTTAAAAAAAACATTGTAGTTTTTTGAATCCCCGCAAGAAATTAATGAATATCTAAGCAACATGAGAGGTAGAGAGGGAGTAGCTGCACCTAGATCACCTCACTCTGACCCAGGTTGAAGGATAGGGGCGGGAGCGCCTTAATGGTTTCTTAACAATCACCCTGGGCAGGGGTGACTATGTTCCTTACAGTAAATATAATGTATTATATACTTAGGTTTAATAGGGAAGTTGGTATTGTTTTTTATATTTTACTTCTTCAAGTTGCACTTGTTACATTTGACTTGATAGGCCTGTCATTTAGCCGCCCCCAGAAGGTTACACCAAATATACCTCATCATGTAGTGGTACGACCTTGGGCCCCTAGCTTATTTGCTCTCACCAAAATGAACGGGCCACCGTCTCCACAACCACGGGAGCAACAGACACTATGGTCAGGTCAAATTGAGTCATTTAAATGTTATTGAATTATTTACATTTGTAAGCTATATTGGTGTATCTCACACATTTTTCACACCACAACCAAACTTTTACTATTCTCATTAAAGAAATGAACACTGGATCTCTACCTGGATGTGGCGTATCCAGGGCTCATTAGTTTAGATTTTCACGACAATGAAGATGAAAAACACAAACTCCATTCTAGGGTGATTGGTATTCTGCCATATTCTCTGGTGAGGTGGTGGATAAATGTTGTATTTATTAGCAGATGATTGCTTTGTATTGATGAAAACTCTGGTGGAAATTTTTTTCTTCTTCCTCCTCTCTCCCTCCCTTCCCCCTCTTCTCCCCCTCCTCTCTCTCCCCTTCTCTCGCCCTCCTGCCCCCCTTCTTGTTGCAAGCGGCCGGTCGGATTAGTTGGTTTAGAGATAATTAAATGACAGTAAGATTTATAACGTGGAATGTGGGTGGGATTAATTCCCCTACCAAGAGAAGTACTATACTAACACATTTGAGGAGGTTGGGGACTGATATCGCATTATTGCAGGAGACCCACCTCTCAGAGGGGGAGCACGAAAAACTCAAAAGGGACTGGGTGGGCTCGGTGGAACATGTCTCGTATACTAACTCCAGTAGGGGTATTGCGATTCTTTTTGGGGAAAAAAGGGATACAGAGGTTTTAGCCACACACAAAGATACTGAGGGGAGATACCTCGTGGTAAAGGTCAGAATAAATCAGAGGATATTCGTGATCTGTAACATATACGCCCCAAACTCCAGATCCACAGTTTTCTGAACTGGGCTTATCCAAATACTTACTCCATATCTAGGCCTGGATATAATATTAGCGGGAGATTTCAATCTGGCCCCAAACCCCACTTGTGATAGAATACAAGATCCAGAGCGTCTATCAGAGGGGAGCAGACCTAGAGGGGGGGGGTGCCTTTGAACGGAAGATTTTCTCTCGGCTCTCAGATTCGCTCCAGCTTGTTGATGTCTGGAGACTGAGGAATCCAGAGAGCAGAGATTTTACCTGCGTTTCGAGAGCAACACCGACGCTATCTCGCATTGACCTTTTTATGATCTCCGCCAATGTAGTCTCGAGAGTGAACACTGCGAAGATTCACAATGTAGTGGTCTCTGACCATGCCCCGGTCGAGCTGGGTGTATCGATTGGTGCAACAACACCCAACAGGCACACGCTACGATTCCCAGGGTATCTTAATACATCAGAATCTTTCTCTAAACACTTAACCCATGCGTGGAATGACTACTATATGGATAACTGTGCTCACAGGGATAGCCCAGAGCTGTTCTGGAACATGGCTAAGGCGGTTCTGACTGGAAACATAATTTCCTATGTAGCAGCACTAAAGAGAAAAGCGCAAGCTAAATTGCTACAAGAAGCACTGACGGAGTCTTACCAGGCATACTGCGGTAAACCCTGTCAACCTGCTAAAGACAAATACCTCACCAGTAAAAATGAGTTGGACGTATTCCTGAACCATCAAGCAGTCATGCACCTCTTAAGGTCCAACGCTGTTTACTATAGAGGAGGAAAAAGGTCTGGTAGGCTGCTCGCTTCCCTCATAAATAAGAAAACAGCTCGCAAACCGATTGCAGCCATTACCTATGGCAATAAAATGCATAAGACCCCGGACTCCATAGTGGAGTCCCTGGTGAAATACTATGCCAAGCTTTACACCAGCCAAAAGATGCCCCCTCCAGAGACCTTGGCATCCTTCTGGAATGACCTAGATCTCCCACAGATTACAGCCGACCAGTTGGCTGCACTTAATGCCCCCATCTCCCCAGAGGAAATTCTGAAAACCATCTCCTCCATGCCAAATGGGAAAGCAGCAGGCCCTGATGGCCTACCCATTGAATTCTTTAAATTACTCAAACCCCAAGTTACGCCTATCCTAGCTGGCGTATACAACCAATACTATAGAGATTCGGTTCCCCCTCCTAAGACTTTTACAATGGCGCATGTGTCCCTGATCCCAAAACCTGGAAAGGATCCTGATTTGCCTGAATCCTACCACATTATCTCCCTCCTCAACTCGGACTACAAGATACTAATGAAAATCTTGTCCGACAGGCTGAAAGTAATACTGACTGACATCATCCATCTGGACCAAACCGGATTTATGTGCCACAGAACTTCGGTGACCAATGTGCGAAGGGTGCTACACGCCATGATGCACTTTGCGCCTGATTCCAGGACTTTGGGGCTGAGGGGGGAGTCTGAGGCCTTCCTGTTGTCAGTTGACACAGAGAAGGCCTTCGACAGAGTAGAATGGAGTCATCTCTTGAACTCTTTGCACCGTTTTGGCTTCTCGGGGTCATTCCTACAATATATTGGAAACTTATATGCGGACCCATGGATCTATATCATGGCTAATGGTCTGTTTTCCCCGCGCATTGTATTACAGAGGGGCACTCGTTAGGGATGCCCCCTCTCCCCCCTCCTGTTTAACTTAGCTTTAGAACCCCTAGCCATTAAATTACGCCAAGTACACCCAGGCATCATATTGGGGGAGGCGAGAATGCACCTCGCACTCTACGCAGACGACTTGCTCCTATTTGTGGAGCATCTGGCGGAACATGTCCCAAAGATCCTAGCAACCATTGAGACATTTGGGTCTTTCTCGGGATACCTGATAAATAAAACCAAGTCAGGAATCCTGTGGCTTCAGAGACGTAAGACACAGCAGACTATTTATCCCTTTCAGGAAGCTAGCCCCACCAAGCTAGCCCCACCATGACCTATCTGGGCATCCGATTATCTACAAATACTCAAAGCTTATATCACTCTAACATTTCGCGGGTATGCCTAGATATTGAACAGACCTTAGAGGGCTGGAAAAATCTGCCTGTCTCCCTCACGGGTCGGATCAACCTAATAAAAATGGTAATCTTGCCGCAAATTCTGTACCCCCTCCTAATGCTACCCTTCTTAATCACTAAAAAGGACATGACACTCTACACACGTGCTCTCACGAAATTCTTGTGGAGGGGAGGCAAGCCCAGAATAGCACTTGCGAAACTATATGCGAAGTTCTCGCAGGGTGGGTTGGGTTTACCCAACTTAAAACTTTACAACTGGGCAGCTCTTAATCGCCTCATGCTTGACTGGCAATTACAAACCGAACACTTCTATTCATCAGATTTGAAAATTTGGGCTTTGGGAACGTTTGACCTCTCTTACCTACCCTACGCCCCGATTAACAATGTTCCATCAACGATCAGGGACAACCTTCTATATAGGGATGTGCTGAGGGCATGGCATTTGACCCTCAAGCATGTGGGGCACCAGTGTGTGTCCTCAAGAATGATCCTGCTGCAGCATAATACGGCATTCCCCCCGGGGATTGACACCTCCCCATTCGCCATATGGAAGGCCAAGGGGATACGCGCAGTGGGAGATGCTCTGGATCTTTCTAGAAAATGCATAAAATCATTTGCCGAACTGCAAACTCAGTTTGGGCTGCCGAGGGCTCACTTTTATGCCTTCTTACAAATGTGTCACTACATTACTCAATTGATTAGAGAGGATCCACACTTTTGGGAGCCGCATGCGCTTGGTGTAGCAGTGAGCTCCTTCAGACTGGGCAATTTCACAATCTCAGGGATATACAAGACACTGTTAACTCAAATTGAGACTAATACTTTGAACACACTACAGAATCGGTGGGCTGGGAGCCTGGAGAGTGAGGACTTGACGGTAACAATTCAACAGAGCATTGAGAATGCTAAAAGGGCAACACTTTCCATGACCCTTAGAGAGACCCAAATTAACTTAGATGGATACATGGGACAGGGCGCTCTATTTACACTTTTTGTGCTTTCCTCATTATGTTGCGATAAGCTACTACACATGTTTGATAGGGCTCTCAGTTACTGTTACTGCATAGGGGGCTATCACAGCGATATACATGGAGTCAACACTAATCAGTACCCATGGGAGCAGGGTTAATACAAAGGGCTACAATCATGCACTACCGGGACATGTAAAAATAGGTCCGCTGGTGTTTTAAGCAGTCAAACATACTGCACTTGTAAAACATGTATAATAAGAAACAAAGAAGAGAACGGTGTGTGCCAGATATCATGTACAGGAAAACAAAGTACTATATCACAAAAACATAATATCACAAAAACATTATTACTACCCAGCACCCCCTGGTCAGTTATCCTACCAGAGATAAGGTCCAACTATCATACTATGGGTATGGGCCCGGTCCGGTCTCAGCAATAGTGACTGCATTCTGCAACTGCAAGTAGTTACGGCGTAACTGTTACGCCCCTGCCTCCTCCCACACACATAATAAGCTCAGCTCTTAGTGTGCGAGTGTCACGTGACAGCTGGCTCCCGCACACTAAGAGCTATGCGAACAGGAAGGCTATGGGCTGGCCTGTAGGTGGTGCTGCAGTCAATGCAGTTTTAAAGTGGAAAGTGCTTTTGCCTATACTTCAATGTATCGCACTGCACAGCATGTGCGATACATAGAAGTATAGGCAAAACAGCCCTTGCTTTCCACTTTCAGGTTTCAGCCTAAAGATTTAAAAATAAAATTTTGAATGTTTTTTTATTCAAAACTGCAGTGGCGCCTAGAGGATTTATTCATTTTAATAAGCAAAAAAGGTTTAAAAATATAATTTTTTTTTATTTTTTATTTCTCTCTTTTTTTTTTTTTGTTAGTGGTCAGGGGGTTCACGTGCTCAAGTGCTCCTATAGAGGCGCCTCCACTGAATAGACACAGTGACTTGAGAAGACAAGATAAGTAACATAAATGAGTAAAGAGTAGCATCTTTATCCTGGAAGCTTGTGGAAGATCTACACCTATACTGGTACAAGGAGGTAGAACATGGCAGTGGTTATATGGAGTGGCTGCTCATATTGCATCAGTTTAGTGATTGAAATACCATTAGTGAAACCAAAGGAAAAGGTGACTCAGTATATGTTGAACAATACAGACAGCAGACTATAGATTGCTTGTGTGTAACTTCGTGGCATACAATTTTAAGATGAATGGAATCACAATTTCCTGTTGCACTGCTTGCCACCTTTATCTTTCATGCATCATCAAAGCAATACATGTGTTTATTTTGTAGATGATCAGACATAGCACTTGGATCAGTATGTCCTTCTTGCTTCCAATGCAAAGGTTGGAACTGAAATTGTATCTACATAGAGGCTCATCGTGGCAGTAGGCTTCAGTGCATGGTTAAGTTTAATCACTGCTTCCATCCAAATCCCTTTCTTGTGAAGCATAAATTGAAATAAAATTGAGTTTTCAGCTTCTTTTGTATGGAGTGTTTTCCTTAATTATTAATACAGAAGTGTTAATGCTTAAAGGGACATGAAACCCCCCAAAAAATATTTCATGATTCAGATAGAGAATACAATTTTAAACAACTTTCTAATTTACTACTATTATCTAATCTGTTTTATTCTCTTGGTATAATTTGTTGAAGGAGCAGCAGTGCACTACTGGTTTCTAAATGAACACATGGGTGATCCAATGACAATCAGTTTATACATGCAGCCACCAATCAACAGCTAGATCCTAGGTTCTCTGCTGCACATGAACTTTCCTAGATAAACATTTTAGCAAAGGATAACAAGAGAAAGAAGCAAATTAAATAATAGAAGTAAATTGGAAAGTTGCTTGAAATTGTACTCTCTATCTGAATCATGAAATCATTTTTTTGGGTTTCATGTCCCTTTAAGGGAAGAAAATCTTGAGTTTCTTGAGTTGTACCATAGGTTTATACACAGCTTTTTCTAAAAGAATATAGTGGAAATCAGTTCCTAGCTATTATTTAGGTACATCTTTCAATCTTTCGTGATTCAGTTAGAACATGCAATTTTAAGCAACTTTCTTATTTACTTCTACTATCAATTTTTCTTTGTTCTCTTGGTATCTTTATTTGAAAAAGCAAAAAATTGTAAAATTGTTTTTATATGAATGTATTTTCAATCACTTGTTATACCAGCTGCAGAGTATAAAATTTATGAGAAATTGCATTTTTCGGTTTATTTGTGTATATGAAGTAGCTGGTTTTGTGCTTTTAAACCACAGCCTATTACAATGGGTTGAGCTTCAGGTAATATCAGATCTCATTATGTTATCACTTTTATATACACAGATTTGCTTCCTTATCTTATATTTGTCTAGAAAACCAAAGCTCAGTACTTAGAGAGAACAATGGAAAATTATCATTTTATTACTTAACTATCATGCTCCACACTGAAAGTGTAATCTCTTCTGCTGGCTGTGTTTACTTAGGCTATTCAAAAGAATATACTCCAGTATAGAAACTTTCAGTATAAGTGTGGATACCACAGGCTAAATCAGCTATTTCAAATGCCAAAATAGGGGTAAAGGAGCTACTTGTAAACAATTTAAAACACTCCAGCAGGTAAAATGAATCATTAGGAACAATTTAAAGGGGAGAACATTTTTGGGTGAACTGTCCCTTTAAGCTTAAGGGACACTGAACCCAAATTTTTCTTTAATGAATCAGATAGAGCATGCAATTTTAAGCAACTTTCTAATTTACTCCTATTATCAAATTTTCTTTGTTCTCTTGCTATCTTTATTTTAAAAGTAGGAATGTAAATCTTAGCAGCCAGCCCATTTTAGGTTCAGCACCATGGATAGCGCTTGTTAATTGTAGGCTTACATTTACCCACCAATAAGCAAGCATAACCCAGGTTCTCAACCAAAAATGGGCCGGCTCCTATGCATCACATTTCTGCTTTTTAAATAAAGATAGAAAGAGAACGAAGAAAAATTGATACTAGGAGTAAATTAGAAAGTTGCTTAAAATTGCATGTTCTATCTGAATCATGAAAGAAAAAAAAAATGGGTTTAGTGTCCCTTTAGAAGCCAGGCCATTTTTGGTTCAGCACCCTGGCTAGCGCTTGCTGATTGGTAGTTACATTGGCTACACCAATCAGCAAGTGCTACCCAGGTGCTGAACCAAAAATGGGCCGGCTCCTAAGCTTAAATTCCTACTTTTCAAATAAAGATACCAAGAGAACAAAAAAATATGATAATAGGAATAAATTAGAAAGTTGCTTAAAATTGCATGCTCTATCTGAACCATTAACGAAAAAAATTGGGTTTAATATCCCTTTAATATACTGTATTAGAATATAAGTATTCCAAATGATTCAAGATCAATGTTAGCTCTTGAATAGACAAGTTAAAAAATGAAATCACTTAAAAATAATTTCTACTTAAAGATATATCTTAATATCTATAATAGAGAAAATTTGACTGCTTCAGAAATTTTAACATAATCTAAAATGGTCAAATACAATGACCACTCAGCATAAATGTCCCTTACAATAAAAATGTTTACATCAATACTGTTGTAAATTGTTAAAAGGACAATAATAATTTACATGTGTGAAAATAACCTTTTAATTTCCAAAAGAATAGCAAAACTTGTAAATGAATTAGCCATACTGGGCATTATGAGTATATAATACATGTGTATGATGTGTTATTTATTTGGGGTGGGCGAATGTGTTTCTATTCGAATTCGAATGTTAGAATGAATGTTGCAGAAATTTGATTTACATAATCGAATGTTGATAAGAACGAATATTCTTAAATATTCTATATTTGAATGCTATTTACCGTTTTCAAATGTCACTTTTGAATTTTAATGCTTATAATTAGATTGAATGTAACATTTGATTTAACAAATACTATTCAGAAGTTTAATAGTTCATATGGTAGGGAATATTATAAATTAATACTTTATAGATAGAAATATATCAATTTGAATGTTTCTATTTCGAATATTGCATAATTTGAATATTACATTTAAAGAAAGCATAATAAATACTATTACAAATAAATAAATTTGAATTTTTCGAATTCGAAAATTGCATAATTCAAATCGAACTATTAGAAAAAATGGAATATTACATTTAAAGAAAGCATTATCAATACTATTACATTAAACAAATGTTAGAATGCTGTACAAACATTTGAAATTCGAAACGAATGAATAAATGTGTAAAATTTGTTTCATTTTTCAAATGTTTCGAAACATGCATTTTTTTTATAGATTGTTTTTTATAAAAAATAATGTTTTGTTTTTTTTAATTTGGCAGTGTTTTGGTATAGAAACTAGATTAGCAGTAGAAGATATGAATATCTTGCATAAAATTGGTTGCAGCTTTTCCCGATCACAATAGTGGGCTTTTAAACATTTCTTACATTGTAAAATGTATTTTGTAAAAAGGCATAATTTCTACCATTGGAACTAATAAGACCCTTCTTTCTCGCAAAACTCATAGCTCGCTGTACTGACCATGTACTGACCGTGTTGGTACAGTGAGATATTATAGTTTTGCAATAAAGAAGTGCGTCTAAAAATTATATGTCTGTTTTCTGTCTATGCATAAAAGCAAAGTTCTTTGTACCAGATATATTATTTTTAATTAAAGGGATAAAAAGGTCAAAGTTGAAATGTGCATAAATTCATTTCAATGTGAAATAAATGCATTTTTGCAATATACTTCTATTTTATAGAACAACAAAATATAATACCCTGCACTAAGAACCAATCCCTTGCACTAAACAGTTAAAAAAGTAAAAATCCAGGGGGCGAGCAAACAGCCGACCAAGATGGCCACATCTTACTGAGGCTCCTGTTCCAAGCTGACTTAAATGCTTTAATAACAGCCTAGATACACATCCTAGAAGGGTAATCAATGTGTGGTAATATCTCAGCATATCATGGAGCACCTGAGACAACTTCATCTCAGCGGCAACAGGCTCAACTGAAAGACGGGGTCTAAGGGCTTCTCTCCCACCGGTGTCACATGGCTGCAACTAACGCCTGAGATTATTAAAACAAAGCCTCCAAGACTCTGACTGGTAAGAATTAAAACACGCTGTGCACAGGGGGAACAACACCAGAATAAGATAGAGTTCCAGATAGCTGCAAAATTGACAACTGCATCACGGCACATAGACCACGAGACTAGGATCGTGAGCAGTTCTGGAGGGATTCACCCAGCATTGAAGATAAAACACAATACAAGGCTTTAACAAAGATGGAGGCAGAGGTAATACACCACTTACAACAAGTCACAGCGTTATTGGGTATGTACTTCTGTGAGCTTCGATCTGCCCTCGCAACTGAACGGGTCTCCACATGTAGAGATAACGACTCAGGGCTAACTACACTCTAGGGATCATGTGTTTGTATGGCAGCGTATGATACACCTGTGAGCTTAAGAAAATATCCTGAACCCTGTAGGGTGCTTGCAACACTGCGCAAACGGCGGAAGGCACAAGATTGTCAGAACTATGAGCAGTATACCCTGCCATATAGTGTTAGTTCCCAGGATGTTGATCTTACAAATTTGTCAACACAGAGCAATCTTGCTGAACCCCTGGACATAGGAGGAGACATTGTGACACCTGAGACTTTACAAAACAATACCGATGATGTGGGGGTGAAGGATTCTGCCCGTGACTCATATGCTATTGTGGCATCTGACTCTAAGAAACTGAGAAGCGACATTGCTAAGTCTGCAGACCCGAACTTACCTGATTTAAAAGTCATATCTAGCCCTGCTAACCCGCCTCTGACTCTTACTGACACTAGAGCGACAGAAGGGGATAAACCCTGCCTAACCTCTACAATTAGGAGATATATGATCTTTGGACTTTATGGCTTAAAGTTCATGGTGACTTTGCAACCACACTGGGATCCTGGAGGTTTCTCCTTTTGAATGTTTCTACAAGCCGGATTGAGGTACCTGCTCGGCAACATGAAGTTACATATATGATCTCCAAAAGTCTGGATGATAAGTTTACCTCATGTGAACAATTCCCTGAGCTACTGGGTTGTTGCTAAGAAAAATAGGGGAGTGAGACCTTAACACAGTTGCTCTGCTTTCCTTAATCGTTAACTTTATATCCATAGTAACATTGTAAAACTCATCTCAATTTGTATTGTTTATTTTTGGTTTTGACTCCAAAAGGTACAACCTAGTTACTTGTCTCCTTATAGAGGTTAATTTGTTTATCTACTACTCCTGTGGAATAATGTTTAAGTATGATACTGATATTACAGTTCTTGAAGATAGTTATTTATCTCATTAGAGATACCACACTTTACTTCTCTTAGTTGATTCGCACAATCAGTTAAGCAGATTATGGTCCTCTTTTTATATTTAAAGGGCCACTGTAAGTAAATATTTTCTATGCCTGTTACTAACTAACTACCCCAAATACGCTTTTTATCAATAGCATTTCATTAACATATCTCTACCGTATATCAGAAATCTTGTCTGCAAATTTAATTGTTTTACAAACCCACTCCGTGGGTATCCTTTGCTCTGTACCAATCCGTTTACAATACCTAGGTTTCAAAATGGCGCTTTAAACACAAAGTTATTGGTTTAAGTATTTTGAACATGCAGTGCTGAAAATAGTGGGCAGGATAACGTGACATCATCGTCGAATAAAAGATATAACTTTTAGAACGTTAGGAAACTTTGTTTTGGAGAAAATATAGGTCAGTAGGTTTTAATTAATGTTTATTAACTTTAATATGTTAGTTGTTTAGCTTAAAAATTATAACAGAAAGTAATCCTTTAAGTCCATTAGGAATCATTACAAATATATGACCAGATTTATTTGAATTCTCCCCAAGTATTTGTGCTTTAAAGCAGATTCCTCATTGCCTCAACCTGTATTTGGAGCGGGGAAAACAGAGACCATTATGTAGCCCATCTTTGTTGTATGATCTTTAGTGGTCCTATAACTATACCTTCCCCCTCAGCTACATTGTAAAAATCCCTATAATGTTTTTATTCTGCTATAGTAGGTGCTGTTTAAAATGATGGAAGTTAGGCACTCTTGGTTAGTTTGAACAAATATATATGGGATCGCCTGTCTGCGGCCGGGACAGGGGTGTCCCTCTATCTAATTAGATATTCTCATAATAATAGATATGTAACTTTTCATCAGTGCTATAGCTATAGCATCCTACCATAATTGGCCTTAATTTAGCTTACTATACCTAATTCCTGAGGTCATGTATACACAGCTCCTCCTAGATTAGTTTACAAGTTAACCTGACTATGCTATCTCCTATTTCCTATAAGGACGTGGGTTAGGCGAGTAATATGATATCACTAACATGTGTTTTTTTATGTTATATATAGGTCTTGTTTCACTTTCTCCTCTTGAGATTAGAGCTAGCTACAGTGTTTGTCTGCTATATTCAGCATGTGATGGGAGACTAGTGGACATATGATGTTTTGGACATGCACGGGCAAAGATGTATATGACTTGAAACTATAAGAGTATATATCTTATGATTTAAGTTCCTTAATTTGGGCACTAACAACCTTGGTTTAATAATAGGTTACCTATTTAGTTTTAGTGTTAATAATGTTAGATATTCTATGTCAAAAACTCATAACCAACACTCCACTATGTTTCAATGTTAGATCTCCTAGAGGTATGAGGTTTCTCTCATTACTATTTCCACTGTATAATAATACCAGTGCCCCCTCATAACTTATATAACTTATATTACACTTCTATATTTAGCCCATCCTTCACTCTCTGTACTATTACAGCTTAAGTGATACACTATCACCTCAAGATAATCTATTATTTATTTCACTCTCAACATTCCCCTCTCCGCCCCCCACCCTATACTTATAGCAGTGTTTACCTGCTGTAACCATTTCCGCTTCATACTGATATATTTCACTGTAAATATATCATTTCTGTGGTTATCAATTTTAGAGCAATATTGTTTCCTATATCAGTTGGTTCACGTGTAACCATTGTACTAACCACTGTTAAATGCTATCTGCTAGATTACAAGTCTTGCGTTAGGGTTAAAAAGCAGCGTTGAGAGGTCCCAACGCTGCTTTTTAACGCCCACTGGTATTACGAGCCTGGCAGGTACAGGTGTACCACTCACTTTTCTTCCGCGACTCGAGCATACCGCAAATCCCCTTACGTCAATTGCGTATCCTATCTTTTCAATGGGCCTTAATTAACGCTGGTATTACGAGTCTTGGAAGAAGTGAGCGGTAGACCCTCTCCTGTCAAGACTCCTACCGCATTTAAAAGTCAGTAGTTAAAGGGACACTGAACCCAAATTTTGTCTTTTGTGATTCAGATAGAGCATGCAATTTTAAGCAACTTTCTAATTTACTCCTGTTATCAATTTTTCTTCGTTCTCTTCCTATCTTTATTTGAAAAAGAAGGCATCTAAGATTTTTTGGGGTTTCAGAACTCTGGACAGCACTTTTTTATTGGTGAATTAATTTATCCACCAATCAGCAAGGACAACCTAGGTTGTTCACCAAAAATGGGCTAGCATCTAAATTTACATTCTTGCATTTCAAATAAAGATACAAAGAGAATGAAGAAAATTTGATAATAGGAGTAAATTAGAAAGTTGCTTAAAATGTCATGCTCTATCTGAATCTCGATAGAAAAAATTTGGGTTCAGTGTCCCTTTAAGAGTTTTATGGGCTAACACTTAAAATAAAACTCTTAACTAAAGTGCTAAAAAGTACACTAACACCCATAAACTACCTATTAACCCCCAAACTGAGCCCCCCCCCCACATCGGAAACACTTTAATAAATATATTAACCCCTAATCTGCCGACCGGACATTGCCGCCACTTTAATAAATATATTAACCCCTAAACCGCCACACTCCCGCCTCGCAAACATTAGTTAAATTTTATTAACCCCTAATCTGCCGTCCCTAACATCGCCGACACCTACCTACATTTATTAACCCCTAATCTGCCACCCCCAACGTCGCCGCTACTATATTAAAGGTATTAACCCCTAAACCTAAGTCTAAACCTAACCCAAACCCCCCAATTTAAATATAATTTAAAATAATCTAAATAAAATTACTACAATTAAATACATTAATCCTATTTAAAACAAAATTCTTACCTATAAAATAAACCCTAAACTAGCTACAATATAACTAATAGTTACATTATAGCTAGTTTAGGATTTATATTTATTTTACAGGCAACTTTGTATTTATTTTAACTAGGTACAATAGTTATTGAATAGCTATTAACTATTTAATAACTACATAGTTAAAATAAGTACAAAAGTACCTGTAAAATAAACCCTAACCTAAGTTACAATTACACCTAACACTACACTATAATTAAACTAATTACCTAAACTACCTACAATTAATTACAATTAAATTAAATAAACTAAATTACGGAAAAAACAAAACACTAAATTACAGAGAAAAAAAAAAGAATTACAAGAATTTTAAACTAATTACACCTAATCTAATCCCTCTAATAAAATAACCCCCCGAAATAATAAAATTCCCTACCCTATACTAAATTACAAATAGCCCTTAAAGGACCAGTCAACACAGCTGATTTGCATAATCAACAAATGCAAGATAACAAGACACTGCAATAGCACTTAGTCTGAACTTCAAATGAGTAGTAGATTTTTTTCTGACAATTTTAAGTTATGTCTTTTTCCACTCCCCCTGTACCATGTGACAGCCATCAGCCAATCATAAATGCATACACGTACCATGTGACAGCCATACGCCATTCACAAATGCATACACACTTATTACACACTTATATTATTCTTGCACATGCTCAGTAGGAGCTGGTGACTCAAAAAAGTTTAAATATAAAGAGACTGTGCACATTTTGTTAATGGAAGTAAATTGTAAAGTTGTTTAAAATGGCATGCTCTTTCTGAATAATGAAAGTTTAATTTTGATTGAGTGTCCCTTTAAAATGGCCTTTTGTGGGGCATTGCCCCAAAGTAATCAGCTCTTTCACCTGTAAAGAAAATACAATACCCCAACATTAAAACCCACCACCCACACACACAACCCTACTCTAAAACCCACTCAGTCCCCCAGTAAAAAAAACCTAACACTACCCCCCTGAAGATCTCCCTACCTTGGACCTCCAGAGGGGCAGAAGTCTTCATCCGATCCGGGCAGAAGAGGTCCTCCAAGCGGCAGAAGTCTTCATCCAGGCGGCATCTTCTATCTTCATCCATCCAGAGCGGATCGGGTCCATCTTCAATCCAGCCAACGCGTAGCCATCCTCTTCAAATGAAGTCCAAGCGAAGAATGAAGGTTCCTTTAAATGACGTCATCCATGATGGCGTCCCTTGAATTCCGATTTGCTGATAGGATTCTATCAGCCAATCGGAATTAAGGTAGGAAAAATTCTATTGGCTGATCCAATCAGCCAATAGGATTGAGCTTGCATTCTATTGGCTGATTGAAACAGCCAATAGAATGCAAGCTCAATCCTATTGGCAGGTGTTTTTTTAGCCAGCTCAGCCACATTGTTTCCTATGGGGAAATCGTGCATGAGCACGTTTAGCCAGCTCACCGCTGACTTAAGCAGCGCTGGTATTGAGGTGAGATGTGGAGCTAAATTCTGCTCTACGTTCACCTTTTTGCGGCTAACGCCAGGTTTTAAAAAACCTGTAATAAAAGCGTTGTCTTAAGGGAGCAATGGAAAAAAAAGGCTCATTAGCAACTCAAGCCTTACCTACAAAAACTCATAATCTAGGCGTATATATATTAGAAAACGAGATTCTCAAATTATTGATAACTAAGTAATATACAACTATTACCTGTTGATATATGAGACTTGATGGTCAATTATGCATCCACTGAGAAGAGACAACTTTAATTGTTCATGTATATTACTTGTTATGTTATTTCACTGATGTTTCTGTACCAAGAACCTCAATAAAAGATTAAAAAAAAAAAAAATCCTAAAAAAAACTTCAAATGTAATGATATTCTCATTTTCTGTCTGCTTTGCTTTCGATAAAAGGGGTCACCAGTTATGGTTTACCATCATTAATTATGGTTTATCAATTGCTTCTATTTTCTCTTGGTACCCCTTTTTGATAAAAAAAAAACGCACATATCCTACACTAGTGGGAGCAATTTATCCATTTAAGTTTCATTTTGATTTTACTCCCCTTTTAACAATGGCTTTCTTTTACTACATACCACAACAACAAAAATAGGTAAACAAGCTTCAAATTTGTGAAACTTAGAAAAAAAGTCGGCCTAACCAAGAAACAATTTAAAATCTAGTTTTATGCACTAATTCTTGAGACACACAAGACACGATCTCTGCTGTTTTAAGGTCTTCAATAAAACAGTTGTAAACATTATCAAGACTGCGAGCACAGTTCTTTTATAATCAACCAAGGGCGAATCTCTGTGTGTTGTTTTGTAATTTGTAATCATTTATAATATTTTTGTTAGTATATGGCATTTAGCATAGTATTATTTGTGGTCTTTGTAGTAATTATCATGGTAGTTTGTTGCAATTAGTAGAACCCATATTAAATAAAATGAATGCAGAACTGAAGTTAGAAGGAGCTGGTGTCCCTGTTCCGGCAGGCGCTTACAGTCTAGAGGTGAGCATGGCTGATATAGACAACCGGGGTTGGTTGCTTCTCTTCTTGAGAGGAGAATTGGACTGTTCTTCGGGACTAGGATACATGAGATTCCTGCTGAGCTAATTAAGAATACACCGTGAGTGATCACTACCCCACTAAACAAACTAAGCTTAAAAGGATATGCAACTCGCAAATATTCTTCTGTGATTCAGACAGAGCATAGATTTTTAAAAAGTTCCAAATTTACTTCTATTATCAAATTTACTTTGTTTCCATGATATTCTGTGTTGAAGAGATACCTAGGTAGGCATCTGGAGCACTACATGTCAGGAAATAGCCCTGCCATCTAGTGCTTTTACCAATGGATAACATTCTTGCAAAACTGCTGCCATATAGTGTTCCAGAAATGGGAGGGCTCCTAAGCTTACATCCCCATTTTTTAACAAAAGATACCAAGAGAACAGAGAATTGATAACAGAAGTAAATTTAAAAAAGTTGTTTAAAATTGGATGCTCTATTGGAATCATGAAAGAAAAAAATTGGGTTTCATATCACTTTAAAGTATTAGAAACAAGAATAAATGTATCATCCAGAAGGTAATAAAACGGTTTTCAAATAAGGTTGTGACTTTAGTGAAATTGTCTTGTTTTCCAGAACATGGTAGTTCAGAAATATTATGATTTAATTAACTTTCAGGAAACATATTGCACAGTGGCACTGGAATAGTTAAGGCATTAAAAAAAAATTGTCCTGTTTTATTAATTGCCAACTAGAGTTTGATCTCACTCAAGTCACAACAGAGTTGCTTCTATGAATCATATCAAGCCTTTAAGACAGAAAATTCTCCTCCTAGGAACTAGAACCATGGACAGCATCCAGCCTCAGTTTGATAATGTATTTAAATCTAACCATCTAAAACTAAGATAGAATTAGGATGATTATAAATAAATAATGGAGCATATTGAGATTATAAATGTATGCCTGTAGGAGATATAGTTAGTGTTTTTTTTATTTTAGAGTGTGTGTATGTGTAAATAATGTTAATTGTACTACTGAGATGAGAGTGAGTAAACACCTCAGACTGATTTAGGAATCTCACAGGGAAATAGGATATGAAGAATAAGTAAAGATCACTTTAAGGTGTATGTAAAAATTGGTGCCTAATGAATATGGCCTTGTTTGAATTTGATTGGTTGCCACGGCAACAGTAAACATAAGGTGTAAATATATCAGTTTAAATATGATCATTTATCCCAAACACATTTAGGTTCATTATTAAGGAGAAACGTACTGATGTGGGATAAAGTCGAACCCTGTATAATGACCATATAATTAATGTTGCCATGCATTTTGAAATTTGTTTGGGCTGGTAACCATGACAACCAGCCTTAGCGGTATAAGTACGGAACGCTATATAGTTGAGACTCACAGATACATGTGTTAAGATCACATAATGTCACACTTATTGCTGAGTTGATTTATAACATAACCGCTATTAGGTTAGATGTTTTGGAATTTTTGTTTATTTCACTTAAGTTCCAGACCGGAAGCAGTGGATCGTCACTTCCTGTCTCACGATGTGCTGGAACGCAGCATTGCGTTCCAAACACTGATTGTTTTGCGCCACAAGAACATGAGGGGGGTGTATGTCACTTAAGTGTATGCTTTATATGCTGTGTTTTCACATGCTTTGTTATTCTGATGAAGGGGATATAAATCTCTCTGAAACGTTAAATACAGCTTTTTGAGATCCAAATGTTCCTGTGAGTGCACTTCATTTGAGGCTCACAGTATACATATATATCTATATATATTAGGGTTGCACCGATACCGATACTAGTATCGGTATCGATACCAAGTATTTGCATGAGTACTTGTACTCGTGCAAATGCACCGATACTTAAACCGATACCTCCACTTCCTACCCATATGCTATCTTGTGGCGTTTTTTCAAACTGCATGTTCCCATTTAATTTTAAACTGGAGTGGAGACTCAACTAAAAATTGTTTACTACTGTTCTGCCAATACAAATTGATGTTATTTGTATTATTGTAAGAGAGATCACTGTACCTCGTTCAGACAAACCCCTGAAGTACTGGGCAGTTAATAAACAGATTTCCAGCGCTGGCTAAAATGGGACAAAAATATCTTTCTGCCCCATGCAGTAGTATGGAAAGTTAAAGACTGTTCAACTTAGAGTCGAACCTCCATATAAATGTCAAAATGATGTTATATAACAGCCCTACAACCCAATTGCATCACCCCTTTAAATTTAATATTTTATTGTAATATTTTTTATTTATAAACATGTTCAGTGAACTTTGTGACAAATAAAACTGTTTTATTATTTCATAATGTCTTTTGAATTACAGTCCTTTATAATTATAAAGAAGGAATCTTAAATATTTAGTCTGTATTGTGCTTGGTATACTGTCACATGACATAAAAAAAAAGTATCGGTAATTGGTATCGGCGAGTATTTGAAAACAAGTATCGGTACTTGTACTCAGTCATAAAAAAAGGTATCGGTGCAACCCTAATATATATATATATATATATATATATATATATATTATTATATATAGGTTTAGATATATACAGATATGTATAGGAATATCTATTTGAAAATAGTTAGAACATATTCCCCTATATGAAGAGCACTGGAATGTGACATTTTTACAGTAAATACATAGTTTAAAAAAATATTAAATATGAACATTGCATAAATATGATCTTACATGTTTTCAGCTACTTAAAGTGAAGGTAAAGTTTGAGATTATGCAAGACAACCTAGCATTTCTCCATATGAACCTAATCTAGTCGCTAAGTTTTGTTTCAGATTACTTTAATATTTTCTTATAAAAAATTATATTTAAAAATCCCTACCGCTTAGCTCACAACTCCTCCCATGCCCTACTTCTGTTTTCAGCGCTCCCACAGCTCTCTGTGTCTTTCAAATGCGTGTTCTTGCTGCAGTCTCTAACTGCGCATGCGCTAATCGGCGATTCTGCAAACCACTGCAATCATTATTTCCAAATGCGCACAGGAGCGCATGTGGTTTCACATCTTTTGACATTTTTAATAGCACATGCGCTTACGACTAAAGGGGCGGATGACGTGAAGTGACGGCCGCCTAACGGCCGACATTTCAGTTGGATTAGTCAAAAACGTGACCCACCGATAACCCCCCCCAAAAAAACGGGTTGAATTTGAGGACATTAGGGAATTGATTTTTAAAGGTGACAACTTGATTAATGTAAGAATTGATGAATTAAACATATGTTTATTTGATACACTTAATGCTATACTGTGTAGTCATTACGGTAACTTAACAATCACTTTAACTGCAAAGGGCTCCAATACACTTTTATTTATATATATATATATATATATATATATATATATATATATATATATATATATATTTATATATATATATATATATGTGTGTGTGTGTGTACATAAGTTTTTATGGGTCTATATGTGTATATATGTCTATAAATACACATAATCATATAAATACATATGTACACACACACACACACACACACACACATATATATATACAGTACATACCAAGAACCAAGAAAAAGCTTGAACTCTCTGGTCTTTACTTAATAAACATTGGTTAATGTAACTTTTCGGGGATAACTCTCAATTGGCTGACTGACTCACGTGAAATCTCATATTGTTTATGTATCACAGTTACATTATTATACGTATACTGTTTCAATATTTACCATCTTAGTTAGTCACAGGGGCCGGCCCTATCTTGTAATCTTAGACTATTGTTCTAGTTTATATTTTAGTGTTTTAATTATGTACTAAATAGTATCTCATGCAGTCTTTTGATACTTTCCTTGTTCTGGGCCCTCGGCCAGAAGTTTGCATAAATAAAACCCTTTTTTGATATTATATCAATTTGAGTGATTCGTTTTTTTGTTACTATATAAAAGAGTGCTGAATTCCCAGTCTTTTATAAGTGATACTATTGTGTGTCGCTTTATTTCTCTAAATTTTGATCTTAATATAAATATATATATATATATATATATATATACATTTACATATTTAGACATGTATATGTGTGTATCTCTATGTTAAAGTCCTTTGCAGACCTAATTTTTTCTTTCTAACACCTGAGACCTCATATCTTTACTTATAACTTTTATGCAATTTTTTAAAATAATTTTTATTAGACAGTGTTATTATAAAAGTGTAACTTCTTTTAAATGTCATTTTTGAGCTTTTTTGTCTCGTGTAACTCTTAAACACAGCTCTGAGGTTGCGCTATCCTGACGTGCTTTAAATTCATTTGCACTCAAGTGAATGTGAATTTTCTTTCAATGTAATAGTTGCAATCTTGCCCTTATTGAAATGTGGATGCAGCTTTGAGGGCATCAGCAATTCAGGCTCGCTAGTTAAGTAGCTTTAGGGGGATATTTATCAAGCCGTCAACCTGAAATACGCTGGAATTTCGCAGCGTAATTGTGGCGAGCTTGATTCGACCTAGTTATCAAAGCCTACAGACTGGCAAAATTTGAAATCTGTGACGTAACATACAATCTGCCGGTCCCAATCCGACACAGATTGATGCTTACATCATTACAGATGTTCCGAATACACATTCGCCACTATTTGACACTTTTTAAAAGTTATCAAATAATTAACCGGTACGCTCGCAGCTATTCCTGGTTTTCAATCCGCTACCCTGGAGGGCTAGGATGCCATAGGAATCAACGGGAGTCTGAAAGCAGCGAAAGCTTATGTTCAATGCTGCCAGATATCCCATTGATTTCTATGGAAGAAAACATGTAACGTTTACACCTAACACCCTAACATAAGCCCCGAGTCTATGTCAAAGAAATTAGGCAGACACTCAGGAATCAATTTGAATCAAAGTTTCTTTACTATAGGCAGCAGCACATACAGAGCGCCCCGAGTCTAAACACCCATAATCTGCCGCCCTGCCACTGCCGCCACTAAATAAAGTTATTAACCCCTATCCCACTGCTCCCGGACCACACCGCAACTAAATAAATGTATTAACCCCTATTCCGCCGCTCCCTTATAAGATAGGGATGTTGTAATTTTAATGTAAAGTTAGCGGGTTGTTAGGTTTAGGGGTTAATAGGTTAATTTAGTTTATGGCGATGTGAGGGGCTGGTGGTTTTAGGGGTTAATAGGTTTATAGTGGTAGTGATGTGGGAGGCCAAGGGTTTAGGGATTAATACATTTATTTAGTTGCGGTGGGGTTCGGGAGGGGCGGGATAGGAGTTAATACATTTATTTAGTTGTGGTGGGGTCCGAGAGCAGTAGGATAGGGGTTAATACATTTATTTAGTTGTGGTGGGGTCCAGGAGCAGCGGGATAGGGGTTAATACTTTTATTTAGTTGCGGCAGGGTCCGGGAGCAGCGGGCTAGGGGTTAAACATTTTAGTATAGTGCCGGTGTTTAGTGACAGGGTATAAATAAAGTTAGTAAAAAGCTGAATAGCAGCGAGATCGATGACTGCTAGTTAACAACAGTCCGCTGCTCATCGCCCCTTCCTTTGTGCGGCCTTTTGCCGGCTTTTTTTTTATAAATATGGAGATCGTATTCAGATCCGCGGCGTCGATGTTAGGCGAGCGTATTGGTGCCGTCAAATGAAAGAAAGTTGACGGCTTGTTAGATAGGCCTCATAGTCTTAAGGCCCCTCTGCTGCGGATTTCAATCATCCTGTTAAGGATTATTGACGGTCCATGATGGAGGCATTGCACAAGCTCCTTGTCCTCCTGTCAAATGATAAATATGGGCCTATGTGTTTAACCCTTTTTCAGCTCTGGGGAGGCTAAACACCTAGAGGTGCCAGTTTGCTAATCTTAAAATGACATGCTGTATTTTTTTTACTATAATGGCTGTTTAAAATGTTCCTGTGATGCAAACTGACTTGAAATTTCTATAAAACAACTGAAGTAGTTATAATTATATACAGGAAAAAAATTGCATTTTATAACGTTGTCATATTAGTACCATAATAGAGATGATACAAACACACATCTCCTTCTTACTGAAAACAAGTGGAAATTAAAGGGACACTGAACCCAATTTCTTTCTTTTGTGATTTAGATAGAGCATGCAATTTTAAGCAACTTTTTAATTTACTCCTATTATCAAATTTTCTTCATTCTCTTGGTATCTCTATTTGAAAAACAAGAATGTAAGTTTACATGCCGGTCCATTTTTGGTGAACAACCTGGGTTGTTCTTGCTGATTGGTGCATAAATTCAAGTTCTAAACTAAAAATTGTCTGACTCCTTCTTTTTCAAATAAAGATAGCAAGAGAATGAAGAAAATTGATAACAGGAGTAAATTAGAAAGTTGCTTAAAATTTCATGCTCTATCTGAATCATGAAAGAAAAAATTTGGGTTCAGTGTCACTTTAATAAAACAACAGACGCACTAAAAAATGAAATATGTGCTACCAAAATCAAACAACTAAAAATCTAATAGTAAAAATATTATTAAAACTAGTCCAAGTACCAAATTTGCTGACCAAGGTTTTTGATTTATTGTTTGTGGTTGTGTATTAAGTTCGTAAGCAGGCCAAAATCCAAATTCAAGGTTTTCTTCAAATTGCTGCAAATTGTCTAAACCATCTATCCAATTTGCGGCATTTAAAAGAAAATCTCATTTTCAGGATTAGCTTTTTGGAATGTGGAGCGTGGAACAAGCACAATTTTTATAAAAATAAAAACAAAATAACAAGAGGTATGTAATGTTCTTTTGAATAAGGGCAAACAATAAACAAGACTTGGACACATATGTTAAGGCTATTGATTGAAGGAGGGATGGTGAGGTGTTAATTTGGTCTGTTCATTGTGTTGATTTTCACTTGAGCAGCATAATGTGCAGTGCTACAAGTACGTTTACTCACCTCTCCCTTGGTGAGCATCTGCTGGTCTGCTAGTTTACTCACGTCTCCTTAGCAGACCTATCTTAAATTATCCTACATATTTATCAGAGCAACAAAGACCTGTTCCAATTAAGAAAACATGCACAGATATGTGAAAAATCAACATTTCCACCTTCCAGTGTTAGGACAGTTAGACTAATTCTGGATTAAAATAATATTGAAAGATATGCTTTATTGATTTAAGGACTGTGGAGGTTTACTTTAATTCTTTAATTTTTATGATGAGAAATTAAGCTGAATTAATTCTTTTTTTTCCAAAATACAAAATCATGCTAAGACCTAGATTACTGGTTTTCAAACCTGTCCATAGGCCTCCCTAACAGGCCATGTTTTCAGAATTACCTTGGGTGAGAGCAGGTTAATAACCATGTTTACTAATAGCACCTGTGCTCCAGTTCAGATTTTCTGAAAATCTGGCCTGTTAGGGAAACCTGAAGACAGGTTTGAAAACCATTGAAATTGATTACAAGTGGAGCACAAAAATATTGGTGATATTGTGCATTAACATTGTTCTAATGCAATCAATTGCACTTCTATTTTTGCAGTAATATTATTTACATATTATCTGCATGTCCGATAGTGCGGGTGCGCTTAATCCCTTACATATTAAGGCTGTCACACACTGCAAGCGATGCAGCGCTTCTGAAGTTCCAATATTTCAACTCTGAGCACTCAGCTATGTGACCTGACGTGGCAGAGCGCTCAGAGAGGAAAAGGCAGGACACACTGAGCGCGCACAGCCGCATCATCACGCTGGGCGCCACGCCGCTCTCAGTGTGTCACAGCCTTTAGACTTCAATAAGACAATGATGCTATAAGCAGAGGGTGCACTAACTTCTAATAATAATAGTTTACTTACTTCAGAGCTATATTTTACAGCATTATTTTGGATTGTGCTTTGAACACAAAAATTAAGAATTTTAATACAAGCGCAATATTGCACAAATATTGTTCCAATATTAAAGTATAGGTCTTGCTTAAAAAGGTTTTGACCACATTAAGATGCTTTGGCTAAATATTTAACCATTTGTTATACCAGACAATAAATTATTCTTTGATTGAGGTTGTGCAAAAGATAAGGCACCGTGTGCTATCGATTGGGCTCCACTTGACACCTACAGGCCCATTTATCAAAGGCCTTGCGGACCTGATCCGACACTGCGGATCAGGTCCGCAAGACCTCGCTAAATGCGGAGAGCAATACGCTCTCCGCATTTAACATTGCACCAGCAGCTCACAAGAGCTGCTGGTGCAACGCCGCCCCCTGCTGACTCGCGGCCAATCGGCCGCCAGCAGGGAGCTGTCAATCAACCCGATCGTATTCGATCGGGTTGATGTCTGGCGATTCCTGTCCGCCTGTTCAGAGCAGGCGGACAGGGTTATGGAGCAGCGGTCTTTTGACCGCTGCTTCATAAGTTGTGTTTCTGGCGAGTCTGAAGACTCGCCAGAAACACGGCCCTTCAAGCTCCATACGGAGCTTGATAAATGGGCCTGCTAGTACTACATGTCGGATAAAAAAGCTATCTGGCTTTTTGAGATCTGTGCACTTAAAGGGGCATTGTACACTAGATTTTTCTTTGCATAAATATTTTGTAAATGATCCATTTATATAGCTCATCTGGGAGTGTTTTTGTAATAATCTATAGTTTTGCTTATCTTTTAATAACATTGTGCTGATTTTCAGACTTATAACCAAGCCCCAAAGTATCAGATGTATACTGAAGTCTACAGATTCCAGCTTTCTCTTGTTTGTGTAACATCTGCTCTTCCTGCTTTTCCAGCCCTTTTCAGTTGGTGTCCCAGCTTAACCTTATCAACAGTGCTAAACTTTGAGCTTGTAAGTAAGTTTTTAAAAAGGTTTTGTACTGGATTTTTATATCAGTATCTTTATAGTAGTGTCTATCACATGCAGTTATATGAAAATTGATGAACACTCTCCATTTTAAGGGACAGTATATTTACATATATAAGTAATCAAAAAATAATGGGATATTACATTTTAAGCTTTATGATCGTTTAAACTTCCATCCCATTAAGCTTTTCCATGATATGTACAACCTGGAATATTATGTTATAAAGATTTATCAGAGTTAAAAAGCACAGCTCCTTTACATTTATTGGAACAGAACATTTGGTAACAAATTAAAGCAGAATTAAAAACATATTTTTAAGGCCACATTTACTATAGATCTAAAAATCTAACTGTTCTGCTTTTTTTCTGTGCTAGTAAGCTTGTATACTGCAGCATCAACATAACTTCCTGCTGAATTCATTATAAATAAAAACAATTCAAAAAAGTACATAGACATGTATAAGTTATGCTCTTTAATTTACATTAGAGAGAGCATTGTTTCTTATTTAAAGGCCCATTATAGTGATAAAATGACAAGCTCTAAGCATTTATCACTAGCAATGCTGCAACTCTAAGTGTGACTAGCGTCATTGATTAAATCAGCAGCAGTTTCCTCTCAGGATCAGCAGTCGTCTGGGGATCCTGAATGGTAGTTTAGCTTTGCGGGGGTTAAACACATACAGTGGCATTGTTGCTAGTGATAAAATGACAAATTAGAGGTTGTAATTGTATCACTACAATGACCGTTTGAATGGAAATAAAAGATCTGCAATAAAATGCAATAATGATAGAACATTTTCTAGTTGCACTATTTCATGCAGAGAACCAAAGGCATAACTACCATTGGTGTAGCAGTTGCAGTGGCACCAGGGCCCAAATGCTTTGGGGGACTGAGCTTCAAGTCTATACATAGTACTCGATTTATCAAATGTTGAGCGAACATGATTTGCTATAGAAAATCATATCCGCTGGACTTCGCTGCATTTATCATTGCACAAGTATTTTACCAGAAATGTTTGTGCAATGCAGCCACCTGCTTACTGATTTTGCCACTAACAAGGGCTGCCAATCATCCCAATCGTGTCTTAGAACCGCTGATTGATACATTGACTCATGACCATATAATCATTAGCTGTGAATAGATCACCTTTATACTATGCAGCATACTAATCAGTGTATAGATACTCACATCTTTATAGAGTGCAGTGTGTTCACTTTTAGAGTATAGATAATCTGTCATTTTATTGCACAGCATATTCATCATATTTTATATTATGTACATACTCATCATATTTATAAAGAGCAGTGTACTCATCATGTTATAGTGTATAGCAACTCACATTATTATTCTGCCAGTGTATAAATTGTATCATTATAAAGACGTGCAGCATGCTCATTAGAATTACATATTACAAGTTGAAAGTAAAATTGTGTGTGAGTGAAACTCAATAGGGCTGATTTATCATCAGTCTGTCCGACATGATCTGCTCAGCGAATCATGTCCGACAGACATCGATGAATGCCGACTTTATTGCACAAACAGTTCTTGTGAACTGCTTGTGCAATGCCACCCCCTGTAGGTTCGCGGTCAATCAGCCACTAGCAAGCAGGGGGTGCCAATCACCCACACGATCAGTATGAGATCGGGCGGATTGATGTCCGCAGCCTCAGAGCAGGGGGACCAGTTAAGGAGCAGCAGTCTTAAGACCGCTGCTTCATAACTGCTGTTTCAAGCTAGCCTGAAGGCTCGCGCGGAAACAGGGGCATCAGGAGCCATTCGGCCCTTGATAAATCAGCCCCATTGCTCGCAAACAGCTGGACTTTCCCAGCATTGGGGCATATTGCGAGTTTGTTATATTATTCTCCCCATAGACATCAATGGAGCGCACTAACACATAGTGCTTGCACGCTATCTGACTCTGCATTAGACCTACAGTGATATACCTAAAGGTATTTATAAATATTTTACATTCCAATGTTCTTCACATAGAAGAAAATATAATTTTTATTTTTAAATATTTATATATATATATATATATATATGAATTATTTTTTGTAAAATATATATACATATACACCCATACACATATTTATACACACACACACATACAGTATATATATATATATATATATATACACCCATACACATATTTATACATACAGACACACATACAGTATATACATATAAACCCATACACATATTTATACACACACACACATACAGTATATATATATATATATATACACCCATACACATATTTATACATACACACACACATACAGTATATATATATATATTTTTTTTTTTTTCTTTTCTTTTTTCTTTATTTATATACATACACAATATAGCCCTTTCTATTCGTATATCTTCTCTTATACCATATACCTTTTAACCCTTATAAAATGTTTTAATTAATATTTATATGAATATTTTGGTGCACTTTTTTATTTCAACCCTTACACTTTACGCTAGGGGGCCGATTTATCAAGCTCCGTATAGAGCTTGATGTCCCTTGTCGCCGGAAACAGAAGTTATGAAGCAGCAGTCTAAAGACCGCTTCTCCATAACTTGTCCACCTGCTCTGAGGTTGTGAACAGAAATCAACCCGATTGAATATGATCGGGTTGATTGGCACCCCCTGCTAGCGGCCGATTGGCTGTGAATCTGCAGGGGGCAGCATTGCACCACTTGTTCACAAGAACTGCTGGTGCAATGATAAATACGCTGTCGGCATTTATCGATGTGCAGCAGACATGATACTCTACATCGTATCATGTCCACTCAAACTATAATAAATATACCCCTAGGTCTTCACTCGCGCAAACCTGACATGCGCAAATTAAGTTTGCGCTCGAGCGCACGCGTTTACTTTCAACTTGAAATACGCAGACAAGTTTGCGGCTCATGCTACTTGTAATCTATCCCAATAACTTTTTAATACTGAATTAGAAAAGTAGGCCCTTAAACAAATATCCATGTTTGGCTTTGTTTTGTAGTATTCAATTTCCTTCCTTCATTTAATTTAATTTTCTTAAGAGTATTTTTGTTTTTGTCTCATTGCAAACTGAAACATAACCCCCCTTCATAAATTGTGTAACGCAGCATCACTGATTGAACACTAGGTAAAAGGCATCTGTTGCATACAGCTCTCACAGCATCTGCTCGCATTTCTCACTTTCCCAGCAAACAGAGAGATGTTGTTTCTCCAAAAGGTAGTTTTTGTGATCACAAGTGTCAGTTCTATCATTGTACATCACAGCACAATCCCACGATGCCATGCTGCTAGACCTTTCATTCTAGTTATATGCTATGTGACTTATTGCTTATGATAGCTATTCAACTTCATATTTCTAACTTATTACCACATAGAATTTGTTTGGAACTTCCCATAGGGTGCTTTGTACATAAGAGCAAAGACAATATTGAAGGGCAACAATTAAATAAGATAAAAGTTTTCTGTGGGGGGAAAAAAATGGTTAAACTGAAACAAATAGTATTAAAGGGACACTGAACCCAAAAATTTTCTTTCATGCTTTAGATAGAGCATGCAATTTTAAGCAACTTTCTAATTTACTCCAATTATCAATGTTTCTTCATTCTCCTGCTATCTTTATATAAAAAAGAAGGCATCTAAGATTTTTTTTCATGGTTCAGAACTCTGGAAAGCAGTTTTTGATTGGTGGATGAATTTATCCACCAATCAGCAAGGACAACCTAGGTTGTTCACCAAAAATGGGCCGGCATCTAAACTTACATTCTTGCATTTTAAATAAAGATTCCAAGAGAATTAAGAGAATTTGATAATAGCAGTAAAATAGAAAGTTGCTTAAAATTTCATGCTCTATCTGAATCACAAAAGAAAAAAATTGGGTTCAGTGTCCCTTTAATTGTCAGTGGTTAATAAAATCAACTTTCTCAGCTGTTGTGCTAAGCAGGGACAAATATTAACAAAAATAATGATATTTTAGCACAGGAATTTAGTTTAAAATGGGTTTGGAAATACCTTGTTTTAAACGGAATGTAGTCAAGAGTACACTGTCCCTTTAAATAAATGAGCAATACGTGATTAAATAATAAATGCTGCAAGAAATAGAATAAATTGACATTTTGCATTGCATACAGAGATATTACATGTCCTGATAATTCTTACAAGTACCATCCTGTACTGAATGAAATGATATTTGTTGTCCTTTGCTCGCTGATTGTAGGATAGAGCCCAGTATTTCTCAGAGGCACAGTTTGTCAGAGCAAGCTGTCAGTCTGCCTTGTCCTTCTGTCAGGCAGTTAGAATGTTATGGTCTGTTCCTGTCCTGGGAACCTTTAGAACAAGCCAGACTCCAAGCAGCAAAGGCCTGGTCTCTTGAGAGCTGCATTTAATGCACAACAATATCTTCTGTGTTAGTGCCCAGCAGCCCACAACAGGGACAATCAAATGAAAACACAACAGATGTTAGGGGAGCATACTTACAGTCCTATGAAGTTATGAGCTTTGTGCACAGCCTATAGAACCACATTTAACGTTCTGGAATTTTATTTTCTAGGGAACATACTGGCCAGATAATATGTGTGTGTGTGTATTTCTCATCTGTAATGCCTACTAGATAGATAGATAGATAGATAGATAGATAGATAGATAGATAGATAGATAGACACATAGGGGCATATTTATCAATGTGCGAGCGGACATGATACGAAGTAGCGTATCATGTCTGCCACACATCAATAAATGCCGACAGCATACACTGTCAGCATTTATCATTGCACCAGCAGTTCTTGTGAACTGCTGGTGCAATGCGGCCCCCTGCAGATTCGCTGCCAATCGGCCGCTAGCAAGGGTGTCAATCAACCCGATCGCATTTGATCGGGTGGATTTCTGTCCACGGCCTCAGAGCAGGTGAACAAGTTATGGAGCAGCGGTCTTTAGATACGGAGCTTGATAAATATGCCCCATAGAGAGAGAGAGATAGACAGACAGACAGACAGATAGATAGACAGACAGACAGACAGACAGACAGACAGACAGACAGACAGACAGACAGACAGACAGATAGATAGATAGATAGATAGATAGATAGATAGATAGATAGATATAGGCAGATAGATAGTTAGATAGTTGATAGACACATAGAGAGATAGACAGACAGACAAACAGACAGACAGATAGATAGATAGATAGATAGACAGACAGACAGACAGACAGACAGACCGACAGACAGACCGACAGACAGACCGACAGACCGACAGACAGACAGACAGACAGACAGACAGACAGACAGACAGATAGATAGATAGATAGATAGATAGATAGATAGACAGACAGATAGATTGATAAGATAGATAGATAGATAGATAGATAGATAGATAGATAGATAAGATAGATAGATAGATAGATAGATAGATAGATAGATAGATAGATAGATAGATAGATAGATAGATAGATAGATAGATAGATAGATAGATAGATAGACAGATTGATTAGATAGATAGATAGATAGATAGATGATAGATAGATATGATAGACAGATAGATAACATGATAGATATAGATAGATAGATAGATAGATAGATAGATAGATAGATAGATAGATAGATAGATAGATAGGTAGATAGTATATCAAGCACTACAGAATTTGCAGCGCTATACAAATAAATAATTATAATAATATAAATATATATGGTTGGAATTACACATGAGACTTGCAAATCTGGAAAATCCATTTACCCTTTAATGCCACCATTTTCTTGCAGTCTAATAACATTTCTTCATCATTTTATGCTTAAATGCTAATATATTTTAGGGTATCTGTGACAAAAAATGTATCTAGTTTTTTTTTTTTTTAAACACAAGTGTATTTAGCTATTGTGATATAAAAAACAAAATCTTATTCACAAGTATCCCCCAGTTCATTAAGTGCTTATGCTACATATTTCTTCTTCACCCTGTATCATTGGTTGTATATGGTTATATATATAACTTGTTAGTGTCATTGTGCACCCCCTACTCCTGTAGTGAGCATTGCAAAATTTGAAAAAATCTATAGCGTCACATTTTTATATTTAGGCCTAAAATATTTTAAGAATTTTACCCATACTGCAAATGGAATATAATTATGACATCACAGTGCATGCAAATGATGTTAGTTAAATAAAGACAGATCCAATCTAAACTAATAGTCTGTAAATTAAATGTTTTTTTCCAAGAATATAATAATTTAATGTTATAGAGTAATAGAATGTGGCTGGCAAGTAGTTTTCTTTCAGTTCTATTTGGTTAAAGTCCTGCAATTAATCTTCAACTGTAATACATATACCAAAAGGTATACAACATTTTAATTTAGATCCAGTAAAAAATGTCTTATATAGGCTGTAATAAATCCCAAATGAAAGTGACACCATCACAAACAGAGTGAGTTAAGTGCTGTGTCAGAGCATATGGTTCTCATTAAATGTGTCCCTGGTCTTACACCATGCAAGAAACTTGCACTATATCAATTCTGTGCATTTTAAATGTAGTTCCATCACTTCCCCTTCATTAACTGCCCCCTCCCATCTTTTCTCTTTTCTGACTAGGGGTGTTACACAATTGTTTGTTTTTTATTCTCTTTCTTTTTCTACTACAGAAAGTGTTAAGTTGCTGTTTTTGTTTTTTTTTCCCAGGCCTTATACTTACTCTACCTTACCCCGTAACAACTCCAACAAGACTGGAACCAATCAGAAGAACCCTAGAAAAGGTCACATTAAAGGGGACGGAGTCTTTGCTTTGTGCCTTATGGCAGGTGACCACTCTGTTAGAACAAAGAATGGGTCAGGGCTAAAGCCAGACCTTTTTCTCAGGCCCCATGTACTCCACTCCTCACAATCTGTCTTAATTCAGTTGGCTATTGAGGAGCTCAGCTGCGGGGAAACCGCTTTATACTGACTCATCCAGGCAGAAGTAAGTGTACACACAGACAAAAAGGTATAGGGGCTTCAGCACCATTGCTTTCTATAACAAATTTTATCACCAAAATGTGTTAAAAAGAATGTATCCAGAAGAGCTGAGAAATAGGACAGATTCTGCCCACTGGACTGGAAAAGAACGTACAAGACCACGGATGTGAAATATGGACGCAACTTAAACAACCTCTGGTTGATCTCAACAACTGCTTCTCCATGCCTCTTCAAATGCAGATTAAGCAGCAAAAAATCTATTCCCACAGAACTAGGCAAGTCAATTGAATTCAACTGAGCTTTTTTTTCTTTTTAGAATTTTCTTTAAACACCCCCCCCCCCCCCATGCCTAAGTAATTTCAAAGTAAAAGAAAAAAAAAGTAGAGATGTATATGTGGGCTTCGTCTTTTAACCTCAGAGCACATACATAAAAGAGACATATTCCCATAGGTCACAATGGGTGGAAAAAAGAATGGTAAAGATTTAAGAGCTGTAGTGTCACTTTAAAATCATGTTGACAAGTATAAGATGTTGTCAATAGAGTGATGTGTAAAAAAATAAATAAAATAACAATAGGTTAAGAAAATAAGCTTGTGGTTGTAAAAGGATGAAAAAGATGCTGATTCATTGATTCTTTTTGTTTGTTTCATTATTTCAAAGTCAGGTTTTATTTTTTGAATCTTAATATGTCTATCCAAATAATTTTTTAATTATATTTTAGTTATTTATTCCATAGATTAAACTTGTTTGGAGTTATTTGACATCAGTTCATGTGTTACAGGTACAAAACCTTGTATACAAACTGCTTGGGACAGGAAAGGTTTGGATTTTGGAATATTTGCATCAGTAAAATGGGACAGTTTGAAGAACATTATCTTGTGTCATTTAGGCAATGTTTACATGTTATTATACAGCTTATACATGCAACCTAAAGGTAGTTGTATATCATTTACAATACTTTTGGATACATAGTACTATCAGAGAGATATTTAATTAGAAAGGTAATAGTTGTTGTAAATAAATAAATATAGATTGTTATTTGCATTTTAGAGCACAAAACACAAACCAAAATTTGAGAAGATTTTGACTTGCTGGTGTAAAAAAATTGTAATTTTTAACAATTGTTTTATAAATTATTAATGGAAAAGTCTGGATTTAAAAAATAAAATAAAAAAAAACTACTGTAGCTAGAAATATTTGCTTTAAATAAATATAGTCTAGCATTTGCATTTTAGAACAAAAAATAAATCAAAGACGCAGGCAGAGAAGATTATGACTTACAGGCATAGCAAAATTGACATTTAAAAAAAAATATTTATTTTTTTTTAAAAAAAATATTAATAAAAATGTATGGATTTAGGAATAATTTTTGATTTTGGAATTGTAGATTTTGAGGATTCTATAAGGGCAGTTATCATTTAATAATGAATACATAGATATACATTTTTTAAAAAAAAAGTAAAATCACAATTAATAAATATAATGATACCTGTCCTTAAAACTTTTAAATTAAATTCTGTTATACCGTTTTTTTGTATAGTATAAAAAACAGGGATTTTGCTAATAATAATAATTATTATCAGATTGAAACTGACAGTTGGATGGATAATATAGAACAGATAGTATATATTAAAAAGGTGGTTACACTCAAATGTCCTGGGAGGAAGTGTCAAAATTTTACTTAAATCAGTAGTAGCAAACAAAGTTATATAAAAATATTTAGGGCTCCATTTATTAAACATCCGGTGGACATCGTTGCACATTTACCAATGCACAAGCATTGCACCAGCGAGCCTCCAAAGCAGCAATTGCTCCTTGGTAAATGGAGCCCATATTGTATATTTCACACATCCTTGTTTGCACACTCTCTTTTATTGCCTGTTTTGCACCTGTCTGTAAATGACCTAAGCAAAGAGATAGATACTCGGTAAACTAGGCTCCAACTTGGTGGTGCCCATTATAATCTAAAGTATCTTATAGAAACTAAGTGGTAGATTTATCATAGTGCGAGCAGACATGATACGATGTATCGTATGATGTCCGCTGCACATCGATAAATGCTGACAGCATACACTGTCGGCATTTATCATTGCACCAGCAGTTTTTGTGAACTGCTGGTGCAATGTCGCCCCCAGCAGATTCGTGGCCGCTAGCCGTGGGTATCAATCAACCCGATCGTATTCGATCGGATTGATTTCTTTTTGCGGCTTCAGAGCAGGCAGACAAGTTATGGAGCAGCGGTCTTTAGACAGAAACAGGGCCATCAAGCTCCATACAGGGCCATCAAGCTCCTATTATCATTTTTCTTCATTATCTTTCTATCTTTATTTGAAAAGAAAGAATGTAAGTTTTGGTTTACACCTGGGTTGTCCTTGCTGAGTGGACAGCACCAATAAACAAGTGCTGTCCAGTGTTATGAACCAAAAAAACTGTCTGTCTCCTTAACTTAGATGCCTTTTTTCAAAAAAAGATAGCAAGAGAACAAAGAAAAATTGATAATATGAGTAAAATAGAAAGTTGCTTAAAATTGCATGCTCTATCTGAATCATGAAAGAAAAAAATTGGGTTCAGTGTCCCTTTAAGGACTTACTTTTTGATTAACCTATAATTGTTATATGTACCATAATAGATTATGTAAACACTACAAATCTACATTTTTTAAAAAAAAATTAAATCTCATTTAGATTAAATACCTTAATTAGCATTTGAATACTATTTATATATATATATAGAAAAAAAATTCAAATT
Organism: Bombina bombina; assembly: GCF_027579735.1. NCBI lineage: Eukaryota > Metazoa > Chordata > Amphibia > Anura > Bombinatoridae > Bombina > Bombina bombina. The sequence goes on along the minus strand of NC_069502.1, from coordinate 682,226,268 downwards.
ACAACATAGTTTTAAAAAAAAAGCTGCATTTCAAATTGACTTTATTATGCTTAAAAAATACAACATAGACATAATAAACAGAAGAATATTGCATTTTGCCTTTTTGGGGTAGGTACCATCCCAGAAAATTTAAATCAACTTTTCTGCTTACATTTAATCTCTACTTCCTGCAAGTGTCAGATCTGGTTTCAGCTATTTGGAAAAAAAGTAGTGTTGGCTAAACCTCTACTCATCCTAAAGAGTTTTAAACAAATTAAACAAGAAGATCGGGACCTATCTCAGCACCGTTAATTTACTATTAAAGGGACAGTCTACTCCAGATTATTTAATTATTATTATTATTTAATTTTATTTTTTAAAAAGATAGATAATCCCTCTATTACCCATTCCCCAGTTTTGCATAACCAACACAGTTATATTAATATACTTTTTACCTCTGTGATTACCTTGTATCTTAGTGGCCTATTTATTATGGTGCGAGCGGACATAATCCAATATAGCGTATCATGTCCACTGCACATCGATAAATGCTGACAGCATGCACATATTTATCATTTATCATTCTTGTGAACTGCTGGTGCAATGCCGCCCCCTGCAGATTCACGGCCAATCGGCCGCTAGCTGGGGGTGTCAATCAACCCGATCGTATTCGATCGGGTTGATTTCTGTCTGCTGCCTCAGAGCAGGCGGACAGGTTATGGAGCAGCTCCATACGGAGCTTGATAAATACGCCCCTAAGCCTCTGCAGCTTATTTCACTTATTTCGACAGACTTGCATTTTAGACAATCAGTGCACTCTCATAAGTAACTCCATGGGTGTGAGCACAATGTTATCTATATTGCACACTTGAAATAACGCCCTCTAGCTGCGAAAAACTGTCAAATGCATTGAGATAAGAGGTGGCCTTGAAGGGCTTAGAAATTAGCAACTGAGCCTACCTAGGTTAAGCTTTCAACTAAGAATACCAAGAGAACAAAACAAATTTGTTGATAAAAGTGAATTAGAAAGTTGTTTAAAATTGCACACCCTATCTGAATCATGAAAGTTTAATTTTGTCTATACTTTCCCTTTAAGGGGTCTATTTATATAGGTGTGGACAGGCATGATCCACTATACGCTGTCGAAATTTATCATTGCACCAGCAGTTCTGGTTAACTGCTGGTGCAATATCACCCCCTGCAGATTCGCGGTCAATCGGCCGCTAGCAGGGGTGTCAATCAACCCGATCCTATTCGATCAGGTTGATTGCTGTCCGCCACCTTAGAGGTGGCAGACGAATTAGGACCGCTGCTTCTTAACTTCTGCTTCAGTCGGAACTGAAGCGGAGAGGGTCGGAAGCAGCATCCACTGCTTCATAAATAGACCCCTAAGATTCTCTATGACCCCAATTTAGACTGCCTGTACTGCCCTGTTGCACCCTTTGTTCATAGGTCTTCTCATGCTTCTCAGTCAATGTTTCCTCCTTTAAAGGGACAGTCTAGGCCAAAATAAACTTTCATGATTCAGATAGAGCATGTAATTTTAAACAATTTTCCAATTTACTTTTATCACCAATTTTGCTTTGTTCTCTTGGTATTCTTAGTTGAAAGCTTAACCTAGGAGGTTCATATGCTAATTTCTTAGACCTTGAAGGCCACCTCTTTTCAGAATGCATTTTAATAGTTTTTCACCACTAGATGGTGTTAGTTCACGTATTTCATATAGATAACACTGTGCTCGTGCACATGAAGTTATCTGGGAGCAGGCACTGATTGGCTAAACTGCAAGTCTGTCAAAAGAACTGAAATAAAGGGGCAGTTTGCAGAGGCTTAGATACAAGATAATCACAGAGGTTAAAAGTATATTATTATAACTGTGTTGGTTATGCAAAACTGGGGAATGGGTAATAAAGGGATTATCTATCTTTTAAAACAATAAAAATTCTGGTGTAGACTGTCCTTTTAAGGAATTCCTAGATATATTTATTAGCTGTAATTAAAGTTTCTTATTTAAGTCTATTTTTATCTATAGATTAGCAGCTAATGCTAATATTGTCCAAATGGATATATGGATTACCCTATCATTTAATAACTACCAGCCTGTTAGTGGCTGTAGACAAGCCCATTTGAATGTAGACTGGATCCCAATCAGCCTTTATAAAGTTAGGTTACGAGTGGAGTGCAAATTAGTGCAAATTAGCGCTCCCGCTTGTGTGTTAATTTTGTGCGTATTACAAGTTGAAAGTAAAAAGTTTGTGCTTGAGCGTAAACCTGACACGTTTACTAAAGCGGTAATCTGGCCGCGTATATTCAAGAACGCTAAGCTCAACATGAAATATTGATATTTCACATTCCAATGTTCTTCACAACAGAATAATGTTTTTTTTTCTTAAATATATATATATATATATATATATATATATATATATATATATATATATATATATATATATATATATATATATATATATATGTAGAAAGTGTTGCTTGGGTGTTTCTTGATCTGCGCTGTGTACGTTGCAAATGGTTATTTTGCTCTAAATAGTTCCTCCTGATATATTTCAATGGCAGCTAGTTTCTGAATATTCCACTATCATCAAATGGAATGTGAAGGAAAAAGGTATGGAGTTGAGTTTCAGAGTTCAGCGCACATAGAATGGAGAAAAACAAAACCAAAACCAAATTATGGTGCAGTATGTCAGTACTAGGCAATCAAAAACTAAACGTGAGATTTAAATGTGCTCACCTTATTTAACCTCAAACATGTGAGGTATGTTGGAAGCATGGAGGGGATGTAATCCCTATCTGTGGTAAAGATGTTTCCAGCTGGTATGCAGAAACTTTTAGCAGGTGGAAATCTTGATATCCCAGGAGTAGAAATATGTTGGTATTTCAGACAAACTTCTCCTCTCTGGAGTTAGGTAGAGACACGTTAATTCTTTTTGCTGGATTTCTTTTCTTGTTACTGTTTATTTCTTTTCTCCTTCTTTATACTTGAAAGGCTTCTCCTCTCTGGAGTATGGTATAAACTTTATGTATGCAAACCAATTAGTGCTCAGTTTACATACTATGAGATCAATTGTGGATATTAATTGCAGCACTCATGAGATGTGTATAAATGATGCTTGCAAGGACACAAAGTGAAATTTAAAATAAAAACAGTTTTATTTTCCAATGTCCAATAAAAAATGATAAACAGAAATCCTCTTTGATAATAGTCCAGATCAGGGACAGAAATAGGTGAGCAGATGAAATATAGTATATTTCTCTAAATTCGGTAGTGAGTTTTTTTTCTTATCAGGGCTGGTGCAAAAACAGCTAGCTGATAAAAATTAGTGATATTGTGGTATAGGATGCTGTAAGTACAGCTGAAGGTAAATTCCTTGCGGTGGTTTTGAGCTCTGAAAAGCTCCCAGAGTTCAGGTGGATAAGTTGGTGTTTATGATGGAAAACCATAATAAATAGTTACATGAACTGCTGTAAATACAGCTAGATGATGATTCCTTGTGGTTTTTTGAGCTCTAGATAGCTCACAATATCCGGATGGATGTGGATTCTTAAGCCTGTCAGTGACAGGGTCCGTTGCTGAAGTGTTTGAAGCTTGGTCTCCCTGGACAGGAAGTGACGTCAGAAGTGGGCGTGCCCTTACGCGTTTCGTGAATTACATTCACTTCATCAGAGGGTATGCCCACAGAGCACTGAGGAGCGCTTATATGGCGTTTCAGTGCACCTGTATTCAATTAACTAATTAAGTCAAGCCAATTATCTGCACTGAAACGCCATATAAGCGCTCCTCAGTGCTCTGTGGGCATACCCTCTGATGAAGTGAATTTAATTCACGAAACGCGTTTTTTCATCATATCTTATAATTTACTATAAAAAAGTATAAAATATGAGGAAAAAAATGGAAAAAAACACACTTTTTCTAACTTTGACCCCCAAAATCTGTTACATATCTACAACCACCAAAAAAGTCCCATGCTAAATAGTTTCTAAATTTTGTCCTGAGTTTAGAAATACCCAATGTTTACATGTTCTCTGCTTTTTTTGCAAGTTATAGGTCCATAAATACAAGTAGCACTCTGCTATTTGCAAACCACTTTTTTTCAAAATTAGCTCTAGTTACATTGGAATACTAATATCTTTCAGGAATCCCTGAATATCCATTGACATGTATATATATTTTTTTTAGAAGACATCCCAAAGTATTGATCTAGGCCCATTTTGGTATATTTCATGCCACCACTTCACCGCCAAATGCGATCAAATAAAAAAAATTGTTCACTTTTCACAAATTTTTTCACAAACTTTAGGTTTCTCACTGAAATCATTTACAAACAGCTTGTGCAATTATGGCATAAATGGTTGTAAATGCTTCTCTGGGATCCCCTTTGTTCATAAATAGCAGACATATATGGCTTTGGCTTTGCTTTTTAATAATTAGAAGGCTGCTAAATGCCACTGCGCACCACACGTGTATTATGCCCAGCAGTGAAGGGATTAATTAGGGAGCATGCAAGGAGCTTCTAGGGTTAATTTTAGATTTAGTGTAGTGTAGTAGACAACCCCAAGTATTGATTTAGGCCCATTTTGGTATATTTCATGCCACCATTTCACTGCCAAATGCGATCAAATTAAAAAAAACGCTAATTTTTTTACAATTTTAGGTTTCTCACTGAAATTATTTACAAACAGCTTGTGCAATTATGGCACAAATGGTTGTAAATGCTTCTCTGGGATCCCCTTTGTTCAGAAATAGCAGACATATATGACTTTGGCGTTGCTTTTTGGTAATTAGAAGGCCGCTAAATACTGCTGCGCATCACACGTGTATTATGGCTAGAAGTGAAGGGGTTAATTAGGTAGTTTGTAGGGAGCTTGCAGGGTTAATTTTAACTTTAGTGTAGAGATCAGCCTCCCACCTGACACATCCCACCCCCTGATCCCTCCCAAACAGCTCCCTTCCCTCCCTCACCCCACAATTGTCCCCGCTATCTTAAGTACTGGCAGAAAGTCTGCTAGTACTGAAATAAAAGGGTTTTTTTTTTGGGGGGGGGGTTTTATAGCATATTTACATATGCTGCTGTGTAGGATCCCCCCTTAGCCCCCAACCTCCCTGATCCCCCCCCCCCAAAACAGCTCTCTAACCCTCCCCCTCTGCATTATTGGGGGCCATCTTGGATACTGGCAGCTGTCTGCCAGTACCCAACTTGCAGAAAAAAATGTTTTTTTTTTATTCTGTTTTTTTTTCTGTAGTGTAGCTTCCCTCCCCCCACAGACTTACCCCCACACCTTGATTGAGTTATTTTTATTAAACTATTATTCCCCTTTTTGTAGCATTTTATTAAACTTTTGCTGTAATGTAGCGTTTCCCACCCGCTCCCTCCCCGTGCACGCGCCCGCCCCCGCCCTCCCGTGCATGCGTGCGCGCCCGTGCGCGCCCCCGGACATCCCCGCCCACGATCCCGCCCCCCTCCACATCACCAGTGCCAACGATGGCCGCCACCCGCCTCCCGGTCCGGCTCCCACCCACCAACGAGGAAAGCCACCGATCTCCGGTGCAGAGAGGGCCACAGAGTGGCTCTCTCTGCACCGGATGGCTTAAAAAGGTTATTGCAGGATGCCTCCATATCGAGGCATCACTGCAATAACCGGAAAGCAGCTGGAAGCGAGCAGGATCTCTTCCAGCTGCTTTCCACACCGAGGACGTGCAGGGTACGTCCTCAGGCGTTAACTGCCTTTTTTTTGAGGACGTACCCTGCACGTCCTTGGTCGTTAAGGGGTTAAATAAGGTGAGCACATTTAAATCTCACGTTTAGTTTTTGATTGCCTAGTACTGACATACTGCACCATAATTTGGTTTTGTTTTTGTTTTTCTCCATTCTATGTGCGCTGAACTCTGAAACTCAACTCCATATATATATATATATATATATATATATATATATATATATATATATATATATACCTATACCTGCGTATCCATTCCAATAGATATATAGGTATAGATATGTATTTTACTTGAACAGTATCAGATATATATAGAAATATATACCGTAAGTAAGAATAAAAATTACATATATGCCCTATATGCAGAATTATATAACATTATTTCCTAGGTTTCCTGGCCCTTTAAGCAACTTTCTAATTTACCTATTATCCATTTTTCTTTGTTCTCTTGGATATGTTTACTATGTGCAGAATTATATAACATTATTTCCTAGGTTTACTGGCCCTTTAAAATTGCATGCTCTATCTGAATCATGAAAGGGTTTAGTGTCCCTTTTAAAAAAAAATGTTTTTCTATGTTCTCTATCTAATCATAAAATAAAACAATTAGATTGTATGTTAATATTGAGATTTTTTCAAGAGGAAAAATAATTTGGCTTTCAACATTTATGTCTTGACCTTTAATAAAGAATTTCCATTGTTGAAAAAGGAAAAATCTCTCTATCCTATTTTCAAAATTTAATTGAGTATGATATTGTAAAATTCTTCTTCTTATTGGCCTGGTCCTTTTTACAAAAGAGGATTTTTGGTTAGTTCCTCAAAGTCAGGATCCATTTAATTAGCAAGACTTAAATGTGCTGGCAGCTTGGATATTTACCTCTAACGAATAAGCGGTTTTAATATAACATTTTTTCCAGATGGTATATAAAGAAGAGTCTTCCATGGGATTCTTTGTTTCTTTATCAGTTACATAGATCTTTGGTTTATTCCCAGATGGTGTTCTGAACCAAAGTAGAGGCTGCTGCTATTAATAGAACATTCAAAAGGGGAAAAAAGATCTAGGATGCACATGACAGAGCAATATTAATATATATATATATATATATATATATATATATATATATATATATATATATATATATATATATATATATATATATATATATATATATATATATATATATATATGTGTAAATATAAATAAATGTGTATTATTTTAAACAAGTTTATTTAAAAAAAATTTTTAACTTTTGGCGTGTTCTTTCTGTCCAGTGGGACTACTTTCTGTTCAGTGGGACTACTTTCTGTCCAGTGGGACTACTTTACATGAGATATATCATGTATATGGGCTCTTAACACAATGCAGCAATGTCCACAAACAAAACACTACAAAAGATAGGTGAAGCGAACCTCAATTAATTTTGAACAGGATTTGGACTTAAAGGGACATGAAACCCAATTTTTTTCTTTCACGATTTAGAAAGAGCATGTCATTTTAAACAACTTTCTAATTTACTTATATTATCTTGATGCCCCGTGTTTCTGCGCGAGCCTTCAGGCTCGCCAGAAACACAAGTTATGACACAGCGGTCTAAAGACTGCTGCTCCATTACCTGTCCGCCTGCTCTGAGGCGGCGGATAGACATCGCAGGAAATCAACCCAATCGAATTGATTGACACCCCCTGCTAGGGGCCGATTGACCGCGAAACTGCAGGGGGCGGCATTGCACTAGCAGTTCCCAAGAACTGCTGGTGCAATGATAAATGCTGACAGCGTATGCTGTCGGTATTTATCAATGTGCAGCAGACATGATCCGCAATATCGGATCATGTCCGCTCACATCATGATAAATAGGCCCCATTGTCTGAACTAAAGTGCTTTTGAAAATCAGGTATGCTGTGATCCGGAAGCCCCTGAAGAAAACCATGAGACCAAGGTTAGGTGGAAGAAGCAGCAAGTGGTGGTTTATCAAATAGGATACATGGAGAGCGAAACATCGTAACAGAAGTATAGCTGCCTCCCTGTGTGGGATATTTAGAGCAAGCTTCATGTGAGTGGCGGTCTGCTTGAATTTGGAGCAACACAGAATTATTATGCCACTGGGTGTTTTTGGATTTGATATTTTTTCAGGGGCCCATTTATCAAGCTCCGAACGGAGCTTGTGGGCCCCTGCTTCTGGCGAGTATTCTAAAGACTGCTCTGAGCAGGTGGACAGGAATAGCCGGAAATCAACCCTTTCGAATACGATCGGGTTGATTGATACCTCCCTGCTGGCTGTGAGCTGCTGGTGCAATGTTAAATGCGGAGAGCGTATTGCTCTCCGCATTTAGCGAGGTCTTGCGGACCTGATCCGCAGTGTCGGATCAGGTCCGCAAGACCTTTGATAAATTGGGGCCTCAGAGTCATTGAGGATCTTATCTGTTCCAGTTGGAAAATTACGACATTCGGAAACTGATAGCTTGGAGTTACTGTATTTCACTCACAAAGGTAATTTGCTTCAGGGTTTGCTTTTTGACAAAAGGCCCAGCAACTGATTCCCTTTTATTGATGAACTATAAAAGATAAAATGACATTTAACAAAGGGACATTAAGCACTAAATAAATGCTAGATAGAATAATGCATTCAAAGAAAAGATTAGTCTGAGAATAACGTGTAGATTCATTTTGTAAAGTTTCATTAGCTGTTTAAATATTGACAAAATAAGTCTAAAGTTTTAGGGCTTGATTTATCAAGTGTCGAGCGGACATCGCTAAATTGCTGTCCGTATTTATCATTGAATAATTCCAAATGCCAAAATTCCAAGTGTAGCAGCACTTGGAGCAGAGGGAAAAAATAAATACTACATTTCAGATGTAATGATCCTTAAATGCAATAGGGCATATTGAGCTTTTCACACCTGGTCCCCACAGACTTTACCATAGGAACTTACCGAGACATTTTTTAAGGCTCTAATACCATCAGACTTGTTTAGAGGATCCATTGCCATAAGAAAACTTTCTGGGAACCTTCCTTTGGCACTGTGTTTGGACTTTTGTGTGTATATATATGTACAAATGTACTTCTACCACGGTCTAGTAAGTGGATATCGATTGCTTATTATTGTAATAAATCTACATTTGAATCCAAGGTGTGCTGTTTCCTTTTTTGTATTCCAGTTTCTACATTGTCCGGGAAGAGAAAACTCTTCCTACCGATTCTGTAGCACCTACGTTCATGTGTTTTTTCAAACATTCAAATTGATTCTATTAACTTGCAGTACCATCTATTAATTCATTGGATTGTATTGTTTTTCATTTCGCAGTGATTTACTACGAGACTTAATTTTTTAGCTTTTTTATGTAATAGTTTTTATTTCACAGTGCTCATTTTATTGTTGCACGTTTACTTACATTGTAATATTATTTTTGACTTTAAGTCGATCCTGCACTGTTAATACTTACTCCCCTTGACACGAACATGTAAGGTCTTTCTATGATTATTTGAGTTTGAGTCTCTTGATATAGCATTATTTACAGGATACTCAGTACCTGATTGCGCTGACAACTTTTGTTTTCTATGTTAAAAAAATAATGCTCTTGAGGGGGTGGAACAACATATTCTCTGGGCGTGTTTATAATTTATTATAGGTCTGAGGGAAATAAAAATAACCTTGCTGACAGTTCTGTGCAAGAACAGTAAACTCACAATAGGTAGAATAGAGGGAGAGGAGAGAGTGTTTTGGCAAATGATAATGGAGCTGTTCTCTGAAGATAGCTCTAAATAGGGAAATACAAAATATAAAACCAAATGCGCTAAAGAATAGCTAAAAACACTCACACAATAAGAACAATTGCTTAAATAAATGAACAAATCAATGAATGATGGTATACCTACAAAAATAGTGTTTATTATCACCAAACAATTCTATCAATTAATAATACAATGATAAATATCCATATAAAAATACTTTCAATAATTAAAAACCTAGGACAAGGGCGTGGCTCTGGGCAGCACCTTGAATGGTCGCAATATCAGTTGTTCTGAGTGAAGCATTAATAATCTGCCTGTTATTGATGTCTATGAGGATCATCCATCTACCTCACCCTGATAACTAAGCTCTGCTTGTTTAGCTGACTTAAATGATAATACAAAACTGGGACTATCACCCTTAATAACTGATCCGGAGAAGTTGAGGCCTAAGGCAGCCACCCGTGTGAGAGGTCCTCAACACCCCCCCCCCCCCGGTATCTTGTAAGCCGGGTATGCAGTGCGTGGACACTGACAACTATAGCATTATGGAGCCTGATGCAGCTATACTGATTGATGAGATATGTACTCTCTTAGAAGAGCACTTTCTAAAGCTTTCAAAGAAGATGGCAGCAGCATGGGCGTACAACGGAACTCTTGCCGACACTAAGCCTGACTCAGTGGATATGGAATGGGCAAAGGAACCTGAGCCCCCCAAACACAGGGTACATCTGAACCTCACTAATATAAAACAAGAATACGGATCCTCTATAAGCAATGGGCTGATGGCCATCTTTGAAAACCCAGAGGTAAACGCCGCATGCTGCCTACTAACAGCCGGGCAGGAGGCAAGCCCCATCTCCCTGGAATGTGAGGGGACTGATACCTCTGAATTGGGAGAATTTCTTGTAAGGAAAAACCCCCCACCAATCGCCAACACCTACAGGGTCCAGCAACCTCGTCCTGCAAAGGGAGGTGATTCTACACCTCACGAAACATTATCCGCAGAGAAGAAGGCAGCGCATGAGGGGACTTTACCTGTGCAAAATGGCGCTGCTCCGCCACCTCAGAGGCCTCTGCCCCAGTTGATCGTAACCAGAGGGACTTGCCAGGTCACACAAGATGCTCCGCAACAGGGGCTGACTGCCTTTGGAGCCATCAACACGGGCTCTCACTGGAAGACACCTCCCAAGCTGAAGAACAAGACAGTGTCTGCCGTGATCAAGGAAAGGCACCCTCCGGGTGCGAGACGGACACGCTTTAAAACAAATTTATCCAGCTGCCGGCGGGCGAGTACTTTCGGAGCACACAACAGATCTGAGAGATCTCACTTCTACTCGCCTTGGGGAAGAACACCGAAAAAGGGGCTCAATATCTGTACCCGCAGTTTAACCCTTCCTGCAGTTGCCCCTGAATATCAGATCACAAGTGGTTACACAGAGAAGGTATTGTCTGGGATGTCCCTCAGGAGTGAGCTCGTTAAGACAGGAGTTGGGTAGCTTTCTCCTACTTTATCCCCATTCACTGTCACTTAGTGTGTGGGACTGTGACTTTCTTGAGCATTTACCTAGCCGAACTGTATGTTTATGCTTACCCGAACTTTCCACCTTCAAGCCCTCAAGCTGGGACTCTCATTTAACTGATGCTGGCAAGCTGATATTGCAAACTATTACGTACAGGGTTTTATAATTTGACAGAGACCTTTCAGTTAATTTACTATGCCTGAATTCCCTAGTCTACAGGTAAATTGTTCAGGATAGTTACTATGCTTGTACTAACTTGAGGCATTAAATGTCAGTATACCTACCTTAGAGAGAAATGTCGTACTAACAGCAAACAAGGGTTGTTTTATGTTGTTTGCAAATCTGACCTAACTATTGTATTGCAGTCCAGCTCTCTGACCCATAGATGAAGGTATGATAGCTGTATATAGTGCCAGGTCTTATAATCCTGTCATCCAGTGTGAAATCTGATAACATAATATAAATGTCCTATGGTCAATGCAGAACTGCTTTTGTTAGATACTCTGTTTGTATAATGTATGTATCTGGTCCAGTAATTATGCAATAACGGTCCCCTATGTATCAAGCTGCAATGTTTGTCATCTTCATCCTTATATGCCAGGCTCAAATGCTATTCTAGCTTCTCCAACTTAGTATTACCTACTTTAAGAGTATCAAAATAGAATGAGGTATGAGCCGAATAATTATATGTTAGTATACCCTCCTCTCTTACCCTAGGTCATACAGAGGATTTACCTGTTCCTATAAGCTCCTGGTGGTGGCTTTTCCCACCCACCTAAGCCAAGCCCTAGCCTGCACGCCTTGCCCATGACCACTGCTCTATTGACACTTAGTAATCATAAGGCCCTGACATACCCTTAATTGCCAGTCCTCACCGAAACTCCATAACAGTTATTGTTTGAGATTAAGGAAAGCAATATATTATATCATATACTTAATTCGCAAAGATATATCATGTGGCCCAAGAGTGGCCCCCAGGTAACTATCATTTACCACGTGTTAGTATATCAGATGGTCCAAAAGTGACCGGTTAAATGGTTACCACATATCTAATACTTGTTTAGAAAAGAGATATCATATGTCCATATATGTTGTCATTGAGGGCGTATATAGAGGAATTGCTAACTGACTAGGCATGCCCTGGCCTAGACAATCTATTTCTGGGAATTCATTGTTGGTTTTACAGTATGTATTTGGTAATCACCTCTTTTGTTGTTTAAATATTAGTTATCCGTTATTGTGTTTTCAACAAAATTTATGGCCTGTACAGAAGTTTGACAACTAGAGTATTGGGTTTGACTTGAGTCTTCCATTGTTAATAGCCTTATAAAGATATAATAGTACTTGCAGGATATTATTTGGGCAAATAACTTTGATACTCATGATACTAACAATGTATGCATAGATAGGCCATAATTGGGTATTGCATTTCACCTTATTTTAGGCAATCTATGTTTACATATTAATTGTATAGCATTTGTGCTATGTACTCCCCTCTTTCATTGTTCAATTATGGACACTTGTTTCTTTCTGTATGTATTTGACAAATATCTCAATAAAAAAATTATAAAAAAAAAAAAAAAAAAAAAAAAAAAACCTAGGACAAGCTTAATCCTTCCATAAAGTATAAGGTGCAATAGTTCCTCTATATAGTGTGTTCAACAATAGTGGATCAATGAGTCCTTGAACGAATATTTCCCTTATAGGAGTTCCGGACTTGTTAATTCCAGATAGTTTGGTGTTTTTTGGGTTACAAGTGCTAGTATCGTAAGAGCCAAATAAAGTTCCCAAACAAAACAGCCCTCTCAGGGTCTTATGTTGTCCACATATGTGGTATTGGGGAAATTAGTGTGCAAGAACATCTAGTGATTTAACCTCTCCCTTTTAAAACAGGTTTATTTTAAATCATCTACTGTGTATGAAAATATAGGGGATTTCATTTATGGTTCTAACTATTTTTAATTGTTATTTGAAGTGATACTGGTTGCTCTCACTAAGAAGTCTGGAAGCAAGTGAGAGAACCATATTGTGGGCTAGAATATGGGTGAAGCACTATTTATTATTGCTCCCGCTCACTCGCTAACTCCACTAGAAATGCGTTTTTTGCCTGTCAGTCAGCGCATGTATTACAAGTTGAAAGTAAAACGTTTTTGCTTGCATGCTAAGTCATAACCTGATGTGCGCAAAAAGCTGAAGTTAGAATATCCCAACAGCGTTATCGTATTCCCCCATGAACTTCAATGGAGCGCAAAAAGTGGAAGAAAAAAAACTAACACCCCACTTGCATGCAAACCCAATCGCATTTTCTCAAGTGCACTAACCGATATGAAAATGAACATTCCAATGTTCTTCACATAGCAGAACATGTTCTATTTATTCATAAATACATATTTCTACATATATCTGATGGTATTTTGGTACAATATATATCTATGCCTCAGGGGCGTATTTAGGTTTTGTGCTGCCCTAGGCACTCACAATTCTGCTGCCCCCCACCCCCTGAGGTTTTGTACTGTTTTTGGCCATAATATTTTTTTTTTTCAGAGTGTAATGTGACTTTTTTAGGAAATGTTCACCAGGACTAGTTGTAATGAATTCAAACCCAGGATATATATATAAATTTTATTTATACTGTGTGTGTGTGTATATATACTGTATATATATATATATATATATATATATATATATATATATATATATATCACTGAAGCCACCTTTTACCATGTAAACCCATGACAAACAGTCTTTCCTGTGCCCTACCTTTGTGTCTATATGCATTTTTTTGTATATCAAAATGCATGTGTGTGCCTATGCATATATATACAGTATATATATATATATATATATATGTATTTTCACTATCTATCAATCAATCAATCTATCTATCTATCTATCTATCTATCAATCTATCTATCTATCTATCTATCTATCTGTCTATCTGTTAAGAATGTCTGTTTTATCAATAATTGTTTTGAATTTGGCTCTCAAAGGGAAAAAAAACATATCAAGAGTGTGCCCACCACTGATTTAGAAAGATCAATATTTTTTTAAAAGGTGCTGCTCAGCCACAAAACTGTTAGATGCTTGTAGATCCAGATACAAGAGCAGGTCTTTCGGTCTGTATAGAAAAACAAGTCCAAGGAAAATATAAAGACAACCTCATCAAAACAGAGAACCAGGGACGTCTTGGCCATATGGCAAGATTATTATTGCTTTTGTGTTATTTAATCTAGCAGGCAATGCAATATATGGCGAAGGCTTCTACTGCTTATGCTTTTGGGGATGAAACCAGGCTACAAATTTGTTCACTCATTGAGGTCTGACATCAAATCTATTAATGGCATATTGTACTGATGTGCAAAGAGATTAAAAATCATTTTACTGAGGATCTTTTCTCCTGAAAGGAAATCTAGGTGACACAATCTGTTTGCCAAGTGCTTGCATCTGGGAAAAAAATACTTTGGCTTCTAGACGATGCAATTCTTTCTACTACAGTATGTGTCTGGCTTCCGGCATTAACTGATCTTTTTGAGTAACCCCCTGAAGTTTAATGTAGGAATCTGAAGTTATGTGCCCAGTGCCCTGCCCTTCCTAAGTTATGTCAGGCGGCAGCCGGGTCAGCCTCCTCCACTCCGCCGCTCCACCAATCCCACTCGTCAGCACCTCAGCAGATCGCAGCAGCTACACTAGCACTTGAATTTCTTCTGAGAGTTCTTCTCAGCGCCATGATGTGTGGCGTGTTAGACAGGAAGGCGGGCAGGTCTTAAACGTCATGTGACCTTGGGGAAAAACCGGTCACGTGACCGCCGTACGGTCAATTTTTTTTAAAATAATGCCAACATATTCAGTGCCAACTCAAAAGTGCCGCCCCCCAAAATTTGACGCCCTAGTCACCGGCCTTGTTGGCCTTTGCACTAATACGCCCCTGCTATGCCTATATAGATATGATTTTATATATATAGGTATAGATATATGTATATATTTATATATAAATATATATATATATATATATATATATATATATATATATATAAAACATGGAAGGGAACTGCACTCCAAGACCGGACCAGGTACACATCCTGTGACTCAGCAACATCCAGCCCTGGGTGCTAAATAGCACTCCAAAAAAGCTGTGATGTCCCCAGAGCCACAGGCAGTTAATAACCCCAGACCGGAATGGGTGCAAGAAACAAGGGGGATTACAAATAAAAAGTAATACAACACATAGAAACACCCAGCACTCACCAGCTAGCTCACAGCTAAGATAAACCTGAGTGGAAAGGACCTTGACGTGGTGCCTGAGCTTTCCCATTTGGCCAGATACGGTAACTAACCTTTCCAGTTGTGATTTTATCTTAGCTGTGAGCTAGCTGGTGAGTGCTGGGTGTTTCTATGTGTTATATATATATATATATATATATATATATATATGTGAATATCTTTTTTACATAGATAAATATGATTTTACATATTTTCATCTACTTGACTGCAAAGAGCCCCAATGCTCTATTGCATGTCTATATATTTATACATATGTATTTATGTGTTCATTTGTGTATATATGTCTGTAAATACATATATTTACAAATACATATATAAATACATATGTACACACAAACATATATATATATATACGTGAAAAAGAGAAAGAGAACAGCACTCCTGAGATAGAACAAAAGCTAGAATAACTTCCATGCCTGTTCATTTATATTGCAACTCAGGGTGCGCATTCTTTTAGCACACTATGCCCCTTCACAGAGAAAAAATATCCTGTAGCATATCAGTCTGATCCTGCCCAATGACAGTCCAGCAATGAAATACCAGGCAATTCTTCTCTGAACAAGGGAAGCAACAACCCCAGACAATCATTTTGGCCTTCTGTGGGCCTCGTCAGTGAGGTGCAGTTGTATCCCTCTAAGGGCATGTGTGATATGTATGCAAATTACTCTTGGGTCTCCCTAAGAGTAATGGGGGAAACTAGACATGGACTCCTTGCACACATGCCCTTAGAGAGATACAACTGCACCTCACTGATGAGGCTCACAGAAGGCCGAAACTATCGTCTGGGGTTGTTGTTTCTCTTGTTCAGAGAAGAATTGCCTGGTATTTCGGTGCTGGACTGTCATTGGGCAGGATCAGACTGATATGCTACAGGATATTTTTTCTCTGTGGGAAGACATCAACGTGTGCTAAAAGAACGCACACTCTGAGTTGCAATTCAAATGAACAGGCATGGAAGTTATTCTAGCTTTTGTTCTCTCTCAGGAGTGCTGTTCTCTCTTTTCTGATATTTATGTAAATTACTCTTGGGTTTCCCTAAGAGTAATGAGGGAAACCAGACGTGAACTCCTTGCACACATGCCCTTAGAGAGATACAACTGCACCTCACTGATGAGGCCCACAGAAGGCCAAAACGATTCTCTGGGGTTGTTGTTTCTCTTGTTCAGAGAAGAATTGCCTGGTATTTCGGCGCTGGACTGTCATTGGGCAGGATCAGACTGATATGCTTCAGGATATTTTTTCTCTGTGGAAAGGCATCAACGTGTGCTAAAAGAACGCGCACCGTGAGTTGCAATTGAAATGAACAGGCATGGAAGTTATTCTAGCTTTGTTCTATCTCAGGAGTGCTGTTCTCTCTTTTCTGATATTTATGCAAATAACTCTTGGGTCTCCCTAAGAGTAATGAGGGAAACCAGACGTGGACTCCTTGCACACATGCCCTTAGAGAGATACAACTGCACCTCACTGATGAGGCGCACAGAAGGCCGAAACGATCGTCTGGGGTTGTTGTTTCTTTCGTTCAGAGAAGAATTGCCTGGTATTTCGGTGCTGGACTGTCATTGGGCAGGATCAGACTGATATGCTACAGGATATTTTTTCTCTGTGGGAAGACATCAACGTGTGCTAAAAGAACGCACACTCTGAGTTGCAATTGAAATGAACAGGCATGGAAGTTATTCTAGCTTTTGTTCTATCTCAGGAGTGCTGTTCTCTCTTTTCTGATATTTATGTAAATTACTCTTGGGTTTCCCTAAGAGTAATGGGGGAAACCAGACGTGGACTCCTTGCACACATGCCCTTAGAGCAGGGGTGTCCAAACTTTGCTCTCCAGAGGTTTTGGAACTACATTTCCCATGATGCTCAGCTAGATAAAATGCTGGCTGAGCATCATCGGAAATGTAGTTTCAAAACCTCTGGAGAGCAAAGTTTGGACACCCCTGCCTTAGAGAGATACAACTGCACCTCACTGATGAGGCCCACAGAAGGCCAAAACGATCGTCTGGGGTTGTTGTTTCTCTTGTTCAGAGAAGAATTGCCTGGTATTTCGGCGCTGGACTGTCATTGGGCAGGATCAGACTGATATGCTTCAGGATATTTTTTCTCTGTGGAAAGGCATCAACGTGTGCTAAAAGAACGCGCACCGTGAGTTGCAATTGAAATGAACAGGCATGGAAGTTATTCTAGCTTTGTTCTATCTCAGGAGTGCTGTTCTCTCTTTTCTGATATTTATGCAAATACCTCTTGGGTCTCCCTAAGAGTAATGAGGGAAACCAGACGTGGACTCCTTGCACACATGCCCTTAGAGAGATACAAATGCACCTCACTGATGAGGCGCACAGAAGGCCGAAACGATCGTATGGGGTTGTTGTTTCTCTTGTTCAGAGAAGAATTGCCTGATATTTTGGTGCTGGACTGTCATTGGGCAGGATCAGACTGATATGCTACAGGATATTTTTTCTCTGTGGAAAGGCATCAACATGTGCTAAAAGAATGCGCACCCTGAGTTGCAATTGAAATTAACAGGCATGGAAGTTATTCTAGCTTTTGTTCTATCTCAGGAGTGCTGTTCTCTTTTTTCTGATATATATATATATATATTTAGAATAAAGGAGGGCACCAGCGCTAAGAAACTGTAACACTTTGTTTTATTCTATACTGTTGTCTGTGTAGGTCACTGTCATGTATATGCGTGCTGCCTATGATACAGTGTACCCTTGTCACTGTTAGGAATGTATGATAGAAAAGGTTGAATCAAAAGGCGCACAGCTAAACACTATTGGTATATTGGTGATGATAGTGTCAATATATTTTTAGTAAATTTTCATAGAAACTGGAAATGTATATCCATCAGACTTATTAAAAGAAAAGTTTTTCTCTGTTGGTCTTTAAACAATTCTTTGTTTAAGGTAAGTTAAGTGTGCTTACCAGAGATTACCTCAATCCTATGAGGTAAGATGTCAGCTCATTGAGATTTATAGATGGTTCTTGGACTCTTGTCAAGTTGGTATTATGTGATCCTTAATGAAGAGATCTTTGTGCCAAATGGAAATCCTGAACTCTCTGTTGTATGCCTTTAATGGTAATCCTGGACTCTCTTGGGTAGATGTATTTGCCTGGTATCGTTTGTTGAAAAGTAATGGAGATTCCTGGACTCTTTCTTTACTTTCTTGGTGGTGAGGATCTTTGCTTGTATCAGGTCGTCACATGGATCTGCCTCTAGTGACTGCACATCCAAGAGTACTACCCTCCATAAGAGACAAAAAACAAAAATTAAAAATTCTGACACGTCTCTGCCAACCTCCTGGGACGAAAGGCAAAGAATGACTCAAAGATCTCTTCATTAAGGATCACAGAATACCAACTTGACAAGAGTCCAAGAACCATCTATAAATCTCAATGAGCTGACATCTTACCTCATAGGATTGAGGTAATCTCTGGTAAGCACATTTAACTTACCTTAAACAAAGAATTGTTGAAAGACCAACAGAGAAAAACTTTTTATTTTAGTAAGTCTGATGGATATACATTTCCAGTTTCTATGAAAATTTACTAAAAATATATTGACACTATCATCACCAATATACCAATAGTGTTTAGCTGTGCGCCTTTTGATTCTCTCTTTTCTATCATATATATATATATATATATATATATATATATATATATATATATATATATATATATATATATATATATATATATATATATATATTAAATCCTGCGTGCAGGCCCAGTACTCTCTTTATATAATGACAACCTCTGTGGTGCACTCCAACTTATAAGTACATCAATTCCAGCAAAGAAGGCACTCTCCATATCTTTTTATAAACTCTTTAATACATGAACGTTTTCGGGGTCACCCCCGTATTCAGACATGAATACACAACATAAATACTTTGTTTAAATACTGTCTCCTCCACCAACAATTTGCATGTGCTCCGCATCCCCCAAGCTCCACTGCGCATGCGCACAGGTACGTATGGCATCCCGGATCCATCAAATCTAAAAAACACCAAGTGCCAAACATAAAAGGTTTTGCACTGCAACACCAATACATATTCAGGGAAATATACTGAGTGTTTACCAGCTATTAGATTTGTATGCCCTAATGATAGCAGAATTATTATCGAGTTGCACCATAATTATATATCAAACTAACAGGTCATCACAAATTAAAGCCCCAACATTAAACTATAAAATGATGTGAGATTTATTACTAAGAGCTTATATTCTTGCTAGCTTACTAGTTAAATCAGCATTCACAGTCATCATAACATTAACTTCAAAGAATGACTTTATACAGTTCACCAATATATATAATATTTAATCTTCTTAGGGGACATGCAAATGTCAGTAATCCCTAAAGTCTACACCGCTTAAGGGATTAAATGCCCTACATCTCCTGAGTGTCTGCTTGTAACTTAACTTAACTTAACTTAACTTAACACTTAATATAACTTATTAAATAATAAATAACAACACAACACAGTTTGTGGGTGAAAGACCCGTGGGTCGCATTTATTGGTACCAGC
Organism: Bombina bombina; assembly: GCF_027579735.1. NCBI lineage: Eukaryota > Metazoa > Chordata > Amphibia > Anura > Bombinatoridae > Bombina > Bombina bombina. Next base: position 682,206,495 of record NC_069502.1, on the reverse strand, counting down.
CGTGGAACTGGCAGGTAACTTAACCACGGGTGGTGGCAATCGGGGCCTACATTCTAACTATGGATAACCCCTTCTAGAAAATGGCCAAGGGACACTGCTGCAGACCACAAGGCGGAGATACTCACGCAGCTTTCATAATTAGGGGTTTTTCGGCCCAACAATAATCAGCCCGAGCACGCCCAAGCATATCAAGCCTGTGACGTCACCCTGACCGCAATGGCCGTTATTCAAACCTCCTTCCAGTCTGCAGCCGTGATCCTGACCACCCGCCAGAGTAGGGTGCAAGCATTAGAAACTCCAAACCTGTAGGTCCAGCCTTGACTTGACGAACAGCATGTCAATAACTGGGGAGTTCAAAATTACCGTCCTTGGTCTTAGGGAAGTAGTTCGAGTAACCCTCTTCCAGCCTCAGACACCTAGTCTCGAATAGAGACCTAACGAAAACCGATTGCCACCTGTTATATATTTATCCGAATCAATAGTGCATTACAATTTCCAATCAGTAATCCGTAGCCTCAAATCAATAATGCATTACAAGTGCCAATCCGTAATGCATAACGAATCTAATCAAAGATGGATAACAAAACAAAACAACAGTGCATAACAAATTCAACAACAGTGCATAACAGGGCTGGGAGGGTGGGGAAAGATCTTCTGGGAGTCCACAGGAACAAAGAGGAAGTGGAATCCCTGCACATCCTTCTTATAAGGTTAGTAAACCCCTCCCAACACAATGCAACATTGTAACTAACACACACACACACACACAGCAGCACTCACTCCTCCAGGCCTTAACCCTTAGCTACGTTCCGGGCTATTTGCCCTGCACTTTCTTAAGGGATTAAATGCCCTACATCTCCTGAGTGTCTGCTTGTAACTTAACTTAACTTAACACTTAATATAACTTATTAAATAATAAATAACAACACAACACAGTTTGTGGGTGAAAGACCCGTGGGTCGCATTTATTGGTACCAGCCGTGGAACTGGCAGGTAACTTAACCACGGGTGGCGGCAATCGGGGGCCTACATTCTAACTATGGATAACCCCTTCTAGAAAATGGCCAAGGGACACTGCTGCAGACCACAAGGCGGAGATACTCACGCAGCTTTCATAATTAGGGTTTTTTTTCGGCCCAACAATAATCAGCCCGAGCACGCCCAAGCATACCAAGCCTGTGACGTCACCCTGACCGCAATGGCCGTTACTCAAACCTCCTTCCAGTCTGCAGCCGTGATCCTGACCACCCGCCACAAGAGACTGACCTGCATATTCACTGGTCCTGACTCTTGCCGCCACCCTATACTCTTAGGAGTAACTCCTGCCTGATGTTCTGCAAGAACAAATCTACTCCTGCCGGTTCTAAATGAACCCCATCCTGCCTATACAAACCCTTATGGGCTGCCGAGATGTTCCCGTGCTCTACCACAAAACCCTCGAGTTCAACTACCTGCTTCCTCATGTCCCTATTAACCTTTTTCCTGACCTGGAAAGCTGCCTTATGACACACCATGTGCCTCCATCTTAATCTAGGGATCACATTCGACCACCCGATTCTCACACCTGGAAACCAGAGTTTGAACTGCCGCAGATCTGACTGCATTGCCCAAATTAGATCCAATGTGGGAATGGCCCCCACATCGTTGCCGCCAGCATGAATTATCAGAATGTGGGGTTTTTCCCACCTTCTCGCTGCGGTCTGGAGCAATGCAGGCAGATCTGCCCAGGCCAAGCCTCTGTGCCCTAGCCAACGTAACACAGCCCTGGACGAATGAAATCCTAGCTGCTGTCCTCCTGGCATGGCTGCTGCTCTAATTGCGGCCCAGTGCACATATGAATGGCCGATGATCCACACCCGTACAGGACCTGGACGTGTTTCTGAAAACAAAGAAAACAAGAGTTAGCCCGCTTGCAGTAGACCAGATCCTCACAACCTTGGCCCATAACCTTTTAGTATCACCCCCGCAAGCCCACCAACTCTTGCATACTTGACCCTTGATCCCCGTTCTCAAACATACAGCGGCCTAACGTAAGACTTATACCGCTGCGACCTCCACCGCCCTAATGAGCGGATGCGATCCGAGGACCAACCCAACTCTGCTGCCGTCGTTGCTGCCCCCACTCGAAAGGAGTGTGGGGCAATCCGAGACCCGTCTAGACCAGCCGTTTGCGCTGCCCTATCTAAAACCTTCCCAAACTGGTATCTGGTCAGCGGGTCTCCATTGGCATGTATCAGAAACCTGGAGGAGCCTCCTGGCCGTACTTCCAGGTAAGATGACACTAGCCGCACGGGGCAACATGCAACACCAATCTGCCCCGGCAGGGAAAGCCAAGCCCCCCGGCCCTCCTGGTCGGTTTTGGACCTGGGAATGAACAATAGCACGGAGTCATCCACCAGTCTGACATGGCTGTGCATGACGCCCCCTATGGCCGCCGTTTTGGCTCACGGTACCAACTCGCCCACCCTTAATGCGCCATGAAACGCCAGGCCGAAGGCCACCCCGAAGAGCCGAGCCTCGAAAGGTGAGGAACATACCTCTGGCAGGACCTCCAGCAACTTTACCAGCCGTTCTGCCGTAATGGGCTCCCTTGCGTCCCGTCGTGGAACTTCCAGACGGCCCCACCCCCTCATAAGCTGCTTTACAAGGAAGGAGCGTGACTCGTCTTTAAAGGCATATAGCCTGCAGAAGAAAGCCACAGCCGATAGCCCCGCGACCCCCCCCTTTTTTGCTCGCTTACCTCTCAGGTCCGCCAGCCAGTGCAACAGAAACCCCTGTTCACCCTCACAGGAAGGGAACTCACGTAGGTCGCAAAAACCTACCCACTCGCTCCAATACCTTACATATGCCGACCATGTGCTGGGTGCCAACGAAGCCCGCAACAAAGGAATCAGTTGCTGTAGTCCCTCGCCATCTGCCACAAAAAGAGAGGGCAAGAAAGACCATTAGGAGCCGCGGCAGGCGCCGCTGCCCTAAATGCCCCCCACTGGAAGTGAGACAGTGCATCCGCAACTATATTCTGCACCCCTGGCACATGCCGGGCCCTAAAGTCAATGTTCCATTGCAAACATCTCAACACCAGGTGTCGCAAGTAATGCACCACCACAGGCGATGAAGCTGAAAGCCTGTTAACCGCAAACACCACGCTGAGACTATCCGTCCAGAAAATCACAGCCCTGTTACTAAACAGGTGACTCCACAATTCCACTGCAACCAGTATAGGAAACAATTCCAGAAAGCAAAGATTGCGTGTAAGCCCTCTGGCAGTCCACTTGGTCGGCCAGGGCTCCGCACTCCATGCTCCTTCAAAGTAAGCCCCATACCCGGATCCTCCCGCGGCGTCCGTGAACAGATGTAGCGCTTGGTTAGATATTGGATCCCCTCGCCACATGCAGATGCCGTTAAAGTCCTGGAGAAACCTCTCCCAGACCTGCAAGTCCGCCACGAGATCCCTCGTGATGCGAATGCGCAATGTCGGAGCCCTACCTCCGTCCAAACACCGCTCTAGCCGCTTGCTAAACACCCTACCCCAGGGGATAACTCTCCCCGCAAAGTTAAGGAGACCAAGGAGCGACTTCAGCTCCCGCAGCGAACACGTCTGTGCTTAAACCATAGCACGAACTGTCGCCAACATCTTGGCTACCTTTTCCTTAGGCAACCTACACTCTCCTGCCACCGAATCAATCTCGATGCCCAGGAACGTCAAGCACGTGCAAGGCCCCTCCGTCTAATCCTCTGCTAGAGGAACCCCAAACCTGGCCATCATGAACCTCATGACTTTCATTAAAGAGGCACATTCTTGCGAGTTGGCCGCCCCTACCAGGAGAAAGTCATCCAAGTAGTGCGCAACTCTATCACTTCCAGCTACCGAGACCACCGCCCAGTGCAGGAAAGTACTGAATGCTTCGAAATACGCGCAGGATATCGAACAGCCCATGGGCAGGCAATGGTCAACATAATAACCCCCCTCAAACCAACACCCCATCAGCCCGAAGGATGATGGGTGAATCAGGAGAAGCCGAAACACGGATTCTATGTCTAACTTCGCCATCAATGCTCCAGTGCCCCGTTCCCTGACCATAGCCAGTGTGTCGTCAAACGACTGGTAACGGACTGAGCTCAATTCCTCCGGAATGGCGTCGTTTACCGACCGCCCTTTCGGATAAGAGAGGTGTTGTATGAGCCTGAACTTACCCGTCTCCTTTTTGGGGACAACCCCCAGCGGGGAAACAACTAAATCCGTCAGTGGCAATTCCCTGAAAGGGCCTGCAACCCTACCCAAGGCCACTTCTTTTCCCAGCTTCTCCCTGACTGCCTCAGGGTTTTGGGAAGCCGATTTCAGGTTTTTCCTGTCTCGGGCTCCCAACACCCGACCGACTACTGGGATCACAAAACCCTCACGCAATCCGCTATCCAAAAGCTGAGCAGCCGCCCTATCCGGGTACCTGCTCATCCATTTGCCAATGACCTGGACCCTAAGGGGTGAATCCGCCCTTACTCCCAGCGCCTCCTTTGCCCCCAAACCGATCAGTTTGGGTATCTCGCTTCTTGGAGCAATCAGCTCCAGGGTGTTGTCCGCTGCAGAACTTACAGACGTGCTTGAACATGCACGATGTGCCCCGCTCGCACGCTTTGTCCTGTCTGCCTACCCCCAGGCGATGCCGCCGTAGAGCCCCCTTGCGCCCTCCTTTCTGCATCAAAATGCGCCCAGAGATGCAAATCCATCGTGCCAGAATCAAGCAGTGGGTTGCCCACCTTCTTCTTCCGATATAACATATCGTACTCTCTCCACGCACCATCGGCAAACTTTCTGTGTATTGCATCGATGGTGTCGACGTACTTAAAGAGGGCAGTCCCCTGATCGGGAAACCTCTCCAAGTAGCAAGTGGCGTAGACCCGGAAACACCGATGCCACTCCTCAAGGGGATCGGGCCGCCTAAATTTCTTAGGTCCCGTCCCATCCTCCGCCATTTCTTTAAACTTAAAAGCCTCTGCAGACAGTTCAAACATATTCACATACTTACCGTCCTGGATACGCTTCACAGTCTTAGACTTAAGGTGTGCATGCAAACTGTGTACCTGGCACGAATAAGTATCCCCATGTACCGCTGCCTTTCTGTTCACCGCCTGTGGTGACCCCCCAGCAACCCCTAGGATTTGAGATGACTGCGCCCCACTACTGGCATTGCCATCCCTGTGATTGCCCCTACTCATCTTTCTCAACATTCTATACATCCTCCTATGCCCTTTCGTGTGCAAACCCAGGGACCCATCTATCTCAGACCCCGAACCTGACCCACTAGAGCTGGAAGAATTACACCGCCCCCTAGGTAAACCAAGTTGCATCTCACCAGAGGAAGCACCCGATGCGGCCTGGCCTTGTCCAGAAGCACTGCTGACTCCTCTAGGCACGAGAGCTCCAGAACTCTGAGTCGCCATGTCCCTGCTGGCTGAAGATGTCCTGGGTACCTGCAAAATAGAAGCCAAGAGGAGAGTACCTCGGGAAGAGCCAGCCGTCTCCTCCCTATCCCCCCCCTTCCTCAAATTCTAGATAACCTTCCCGGTCGCTATCACTCACACCGCATGCCAAACTCATATCATCATCCGTACTGGTGGCCAGCCCACTAGCCGAATCCTCTTGAAATCTCACGGTCCTACTCCGACCCTTAGACTTCGATCCCCTAGCCTGTCTCACCTGCCCCCTCCCGGGGCTCTCCAAGCCTTCCCCAGGGCTATCGCTCTCCAAGCCTTCCCAGGGCTGTGCTTAAACCATAGCACAAACTGTCGCCAACATCTTGGCTAACTTTTCCTTAGGCAACCTACACTCTCCTGCCACCGAATCAATCTCGATGCCCAGGAACGTCAAGCACGTGCACGGCCCCTCCTTCTTATCCTCTGCTAGAGGAACCCCAAACCTGGCCATCATGAACCTCATGACTTTCATTAAAGAGGCACATTCTTGCGAGTTGGCCGCCCCTACCAGGAGAAAGTCATCCAAGTAGTGCGCAACTCTATCACTTCCAGCTACCGAGACCACCGCCCAGTGCAGGAAAGTACTGAATGCTTCGAAATACGCGCAGGATATCGAACAGCCCATGGGCAGGCAACGGTCAACATAATAACCCCCCTCAAACCAACACCCCATCAGCCCGAAGGATGATGGGTGAATCAGGAGAAGCCGAAACACGGATTCTATGTCTAACTTCGCCATCAATGCTCCAGTGCCCCGTTCCCTGACCATAGCCAGCGCGTCGTCAAACGACTGGTAACGGACTGAGCTCAATTCCTCTGGAATGGCGTCGTTTACCGACCGCCCTTTCGGATAAGAGAGGTGTTGTATGAGCCTGAACTTACCCGTCTCCTTTTTGGGGACAACCCCCAGCGGGGAAACAACTAAATCCGTCAGTGGCAATTCCCTGAAAGGGCCTGCAACCCTACCCAAGGCCACTTCTTTTCCCAGCTTCTCCCTGACTGCCTCAGGGTTTTGGGAAGCCGATTTCAGGTTTTTCCTGTCTCGGGCTCCCAACACCCGACCGACTACTGGGATCACAAAACCCTCACGCAATCCGCTATCCAAAAGCTGAGCAGCCGCCCTATCCGGGTACCTGCTCAACCATTTGCCAATGACCTGGACCCTAAGGGGTGAATCCGCCCTTACTCCCAGCGCCTCCTTTGCCCCCAAACCGATCAGTTTGGGTATCTCGCTTCTTGGAGCAATCAGCTCCAGGGTGTTGTCCGCTGCAGAACTTACAGATGTGCTTGAACGTGCACGATGTGCCCCGCTCGCACGCTTTGTCCTGTCTGCCTACCCCCAGGCGATGCCGCCGTAGAGCCCCCTTGCGCCCTCCTTTCTGCATCAAGATGCGCCCAGAGATGCAAATCCATCGTGCCAAAATCAAGCAGTGGGTTGCCCACCTTCTTCTTCCGATATAACATATCGTACTCTCTCCACGCACCATCGGCAAACTTTCTGTGTATTGCATCGATGGTGTCGACGTACTTAAAGAGGGCAGTCCCCTGATCGGGAAACCTCTCCAAGTAGCAAGTGGCGTAGACCCGGAAACACCGATGCCACTCCTCAAGGGGATCGGGCCGCCTAAATTTCTTAGGGCCCGTCCCATCCTCCGCCATTTCTTTAAACTTAAAAGCCTCTGCAGACAGTTCAAACATATTCACATACTTACCGTCCTGGATACGCTTCACAGTCTTAGACTTAAGGTGTGCATGCAAACTGTGTACCTGGCACGAATAAGTATCCCCATGTACCGCTGCCTTTCTGTTCACCGCCTGTGGTGACCCCCCAGCAACCCCTAGGATTTGAGATGACTGCGCCCCACTACTGGCATTGCCATCCCCGTGATTGCCCCTACTCATCTTTCTCAACATTCTATACATCCTCCTATGCCCTTTCGTGTGCAAACCCAGGGACCCATCTATCTCAGACCCCGAACCTGACCCACTAGAGCTGGAAGAATTACACCGCCCCCTAGGTAAACCAAGTTGCATCTCACCAGAGGAAGCACCCGATGCGGCCTGGCCTTGTCCAGAAGCACTGCTGACTCCTCTAGGCACGAGAGCTCCAGAACTCTGAGTCGCCATGTCCCTGCTGGCTGAAGATGTCCTGGGTACCTGCAAAATAGAAGCCAAGAGGAGAGTACCTCGGGAAGAGCCAGCCGTCTCCTCCCTATCCCCCCCTTCCTCAAATTCTAGATAACCTTCCCGGTCGCTATCACTCACACCGCATGCCAAACTCATATCATCATCCGTACTGGTGGCCAGCCCACTAGCCGAATCCTCTTGAAATCTCACGGTCCTACTCCGACCCTTAGACTTCGATCCCCTAGCCTGTCTCACCTGCCCCCTCCCGGGGCTCTCCAAGCCTTCCCCAGGGCTATCGCTAATGCTAGCATGCCCCCTTTTTACAGCCCCCCTTGTGGCTATTTGCCCCGACCGTGCTGGTGAGGTCCTGCTGGGCGTCATTATACCCTGCAGGGGTTGCTCCTGGGGCACCGCTACCGCGGTGTCGTCCCCTGAGCTATGTGCCACAACGGCCCCCTTATTTGCGGTCTTGGCCGCGGGGGCCTTTCCTTTACTTTGGGCCGCGGCGCGTGCGGGAGCCGCTTTAGCTTTGCCCCCTCCTAACGTAGGCCACGAGCGCGAGGAGGGTGCCCTCTCGGCATCCCCTCCCTTATTACTGGTTCCCGCTGCGGCTCTTGTGCGCACTCCCTGCTGCGTCACCTCTGGAGTGCCCCCCGAGGGGCCTTGCTGCCCCACTTCCACATTCTCATTTGCCCCATGACTCCTCGCTTCTGCCCATTGTCCTGGCCCGCCATGTGCCCCCTTAGCCTCCTGAGGCCTAGCTGTCTTGCCCCCAAGAGCGGGTGTCCCCCCCCGAGGTGCTCCCTTCTTACCTCCGGAGCCAGGGGGAACGATCCGCTCGGTTCGCTGACCAGATTGCGAGTGCCGCGAGCGGAAGTGACGTCACTGGAAGTGACGTAAGGACGCGTGACGCCACCGGAAGTCGACGCAGCGGCCATTTTGGAAGCCACGAGGGACGATGAACCAGAGGCCTGCACAGTACCATAGGCCGAAGCCTGGGCCTGAAGTACCGCCGGACCCGACGACGCACCCGCGAGGACCGACACCAAGGACTGCAAGAGGGACACCGCCGCCACCGATTCCCCGGTGAGGACCACCGCTGCAGGTAAGGCCACACTGCTCCCACTACCCGCGCCAACGGAACTCTCCCCAGAGGTACACGAACCCCTTAAGGCCTCGCTGGGCCCCAAAACTACAGGCCCCTGCCTAAGGCCTACTCCGGAACCCCCGGGTACATCACCGGGACCCCCGGAGCAGAAACCGGAGCTCCCCTGGGACCCCCTAGGCCCTACGCCTGATCCGCCTAGCGCGTCTACTCGCCCCTCGGGCCCTACCTCCCCTGGGGGCCTACACTCCGACCCGACCGGCTGATAAGCCAGTCCGGGCCCACCATCCCCCACTAAATTCTCCTGTGCAGGAGAAGAGAATAACACAGGGCTACCCTCCCCCCCTAAGGGAGAAACGGGCAGACACAGCCCAGACCCATGGCCCAGACCCACAGTGACATTTCCAGATGGGGATGGTGCGACCCAATCCACGTCCTCTAACTCCATTTCTTCCCATTCTCCAGATTCGCCTTCCATTGGAAAATGCTGCAAACTGCTAAGCTGAAAGATCTTCTGGGAGTCCACAGGAGATACTTCTTATAAGGTTAGTAAACCCCTCCCAACACAATGCAACATTGTAACTAACACACACACACAGCAGCACTCACTCCTCCAGGCCTTAACCCTTAGCTACGTTCCGGGCTATTTGCCCTGCACTTTCTATCTACTCTAATCTATCCATTCATTGGCCCTAATTAAAGGAAACATTGCATATCCGAATGCACACTGAGTCCCTTAGGACTCAAGGGGACCTATCTCTCAAGCTCCGAACGGAGCTTGACAGCCTGTGTTTCTGGCGAGTCTTCAGATTAACCAGAAACACAAGTTATGGAGCAGCGGTTACAAAGACTGCTGCTTCATAACCCTGTCCGTCTGCTCTGAGCAGGCGGACAGGAATCGCCGGAATTCAACCCAATCAAGTACGATCGGGTTGATTGACAGCCCCTGCTGGTGGCCCATTGGCAGCTGCTGGTGCAATGCTGAATACGGAGAGCGTATTGCTCTCCGCATTCAGTGATGTCTTGCGAACCTGATCCGCACTGTCGGATCAGGTCCGCAAGACATTTGTTAAATTGGCCTCATGGTGTCTAACATAAATATCCATTTGGATTCCTTCTGCAGTAGGATCCTACCCCTATCACCATCCCCCCTGTATAGAGGGGGAACATGGTCAATTATAATGTATCTCAGGTCTGACACACTATATTTGCTTTGTAAACAGTGCCTGGCTGGTCTGACCCCCCCTTATGGCTGATCATATAGCCAACCTATGGTTGGCCATAGGTGTATGCAAATCATCCTGGCTCTTTCCAATATAAAATTTATATATTTATATATACACATTCATATTTAGCGTATATATATGTATGTATGTATGTATGTATGTATGTATGTATCTCTATGTTAAAGCCCTTTGCCTGCATTTTTTTTCTAACACCTGAGACCTAATGTCTTTGAGCCCTTATAACTTTTTTATGCCATTTTTTTAAAAATTATTTTTATTAGACAATATTATTATTATTATTCCTTTAAATGTAATTTTGATGTGTTTTGTGCAACTTTTTATTCAAGCATAACATTTAACTAGAGCTTGGAAGTCGCATTATCCCATTAATTAAATTGCACTCAAGCGTTGATATTTACTTTCAACCTGTAATATTGCACAAACTTTGGGTGCCTGCAAACAGCTGCGGTAAACCCAATATCGCTTGTGCGCAACAGTTAGCACACCACTGGTAATCTAGCTCTAAAGGTGATTAGTGTTAAGTCCATTAGTTTCTATGGGACAGAGCTCACTACTTACATATCGTGCAGCTACACTTTCATCTTTATGATTTTCACTTTTGAATGTGAACTTTTTACTGGAGAGCTCAATCTAGCCATATAGGGGCATATTTATTAAGCTCTGTATGAAACTTGATGCCCAGTGTTTCTAAAGTCCGCTGCTCTATAACCTGTCCACCTGCTCTAAGGCGGCGGACAGAAATCAACCCGAACGAATACGATCGGGTTGATTGACACCCCCTGCTAGCGGCGATTGGCCGCGAATCTGCAGGGGGCGGCATTGCACCAGGAGTTCACAAGAACTGGTGCAATGATAAATGCCGACAGCGTATGCTGGCGGCATTTATCGATGTACAGCGGACATGATCCAGCTATATCGGATCATGTCCGCTAGCACCATAGTAAATAGGCGCCATAGTATGAGTTTTATTGAATCTAGACAATTAATACTTATGTAAACCAAACTAATATCTGACTGAAAAACTTGCTACAACATTGGCACTTGAAAATGCAGAATTCACAACCATTAACTTCCCTCAGAATAGAATGGCTTTCACTGCTACATTACAAAACAAACAAGGAAAACAAAACAATAGAACATGTTCTGCTATGTGAAGAACATTGGAATGTGTGTGTATATATATATATGGTACACAATCATGCAAGAAGCCTTCATAGTCCAACCACCTGGGTACAAACACATAGATTTTTTTCAATAACAGAGAGAACTCTCAGGAGTTTTAATTCCAAATCTAAACATAATTTATTGTGATGTTTCAGGGACCAAAGCATCCCTTTCTCAGACCAACAATTAAGTGTGCAATAAATACCTTTACATTACAAGAGTGACACTCCCTCTGTGACTATTTTGAATCATGGAGGGAGTGTCATTCATGTAATGTAAAGGTATTCATTGCACACTTTTGTAACTATTTGCATGCCTGAAGAAGGGAACGTTTTTATCTCTGAAAACATCACAATATATGTTGTTTAGATTTGGAAAATTCTGAGAATGTGCTCTATGTTATTGAGATATATATATATATATATATACAGTATATATATATGTATACAATATATATATATATATATATATATATATATACATACATACATACATTTATAGTTTAATATCTTCTTTAAGAAATATTTTAAACATTCTGAAATCTCATAATATATTATAACAATACATTGCTTTTCAGTATATACAAATTAATATTTGCTTTGATTTTAAATATGGTCTCTCGTGTTTACTTGGCTGACTTTTGTGAGCATATCCAAGATCTGATAAGACTTTTTTTTTTTAAGCAGTAAGTATAACCCTAGAATATGTTTCCTGTAAAACAATTGATTAACAGCTGTCTAGAAGATGAATGGAAGAAAAGTAAAAATATTTTTATGAAAGCTTTGAAAATTGGGTTGGTCATTTTGTCCTTTGGCAAGGAACAAAGAAGGGTGCTTATTTACAAGGGTTTCGGTTAGACCACCAAACTTGTTCTAAGACAGACATGTTTGAACCTGGGCCTCTAGAGGTGATGGATGTAATAACCCACTGCGTCTATGGATAAAGCTTTTTTTTTGGAGCATAGGAAAGAGCCTTTCATTTAAAGCAATTTTCCTCATTGGCGCCCAGCGTGAGGCTGACTGCAGGGAGTTTTTGTGTGAGTGACTGTCAGCTTACATCTCAAACACAGTGAAATTCAACTAATTGTAAGTATGCATTGTTCACATCAAGGACGCACACTGCCATACACACGTCTAGTTGATAGGACAGCTCCACCCTAAGCTGAAAATATATGATATAACATGTTAAAGGTTCAGGGACACAAAAATTATTGCCAGCTACTAAAATATATAACACATTTACTATTGATAGATTTAGAATTTGCTGTTAACAATGAAGCTGAAACATAGGCTACACAATATCTGTTAAATATCAATGCACTGAAGAGGTAGATCCTACTAGCCTAAATTATTAAAATCCTTCCACATTTTCACGTTGCTTATTAATATTTCAGGAATTTATTGAAGTTTTGTGGAAGAAGTTAACTGATTTTTATGTATTTATTTTAAATTTGCTGTTTATTATCAAAATTGGCCTCATGCAGCAGTATATGTAGGAGGCACAGCCAATGAGAGACAACATAACACGCCCAATGAGAACAATTACACAGAATCTTTGGGATCTTTCTAGACCTTTCACATATAGAACCCTGCATATTGAGATAAACAGCTGTCAAGGTAAAATTTAAGTTTTTTAAATATAATCTAGGGACCTGTCCGTACAAGACTTCTTGTCTTCTCATCTGAGTGGAAATATTTAGATCATTGGGCCCAAAGTTAGCATTGAAGCTGCAGCATCCATAATAAATTATCTGGATTAGTGATGGTCAAATATTTAGAAGATAAGTGTATTTTTTAGTATTTGATGACTATCTGCTATTTATTTATTTTAAATGAATGTTAAAGGGGCATAAAAGTGTAAAATAAAAAGTATCTATTGTGTTTAAGCATTTTATTATTGCACTATTGCTTGCATAAACCTATGTGTTTAACCTCTGTAAGTTTATAGTTAGTCAGCTCAAGAGCAGCAATCAGGGGCGGACTGATCAGCTGGGCAAATAGGACCTGGACCGAGGGCCCAGCATGTCAGGGGGGCCCACAAATGGCATCTCCATGTCTCCTAGTATGCTACTTAAGCTGGGGCTGACAGCTGTCCTATCAGTAACTAAGCTGTTAAGTGTGGGTTTTGTGGGGGTCCTAGCCAGAATGGGGGCCTTGCGCCTGGATGTGGGGTTTGTTGCTTGGGGGGGTCCTGTCAGGGGGTCTGTTGCTGTGAGGGCTATGGAGTGTGGGGTCTAGACCTAGAGGTTGGGCTTCCGGCCATGGAGGTTGGATGGGCTGGTGGGGGCAGGGCAGGGAGGTTACCATGTTAATTTGCATACATTTGGGTCAGTGTGAAACAGTGGGGGCCCTTCCCTAATTTTTGGCCGGGACCCTGATTGGTCTCAGCTTACCCCTGGCAGCAATACATGGACCTAGCTTAAGACATCTGGTGAGCCAGTGACAAGGGACATATGTGTAGCCACCAATCACCAGCTAGTTTCCAGAAGTGCACTGCTGCTCCTGAGCCTACCTAGGTATGCTTTCAACAAAGGATACAAAGAGAAGAAAGCCAAATTGATAATAGGAGTAAATTGAAAAGTCTTTTAATAGTGCATGCTCTATCTGAGCTATGAAAGTTAGATGTTTACATTCACATTGCTTTCAATTTCTCTACAATAAAATTTAAAGAGACACTCTAGACTCAATTCTCTTTATTACTTATTGTAACATACCAGACAAGCATCTTGCAACAGGTTCCACATCTATAAACTTGTATGAAGTACATGAAACTTTTAAATAATCATTGTTCGTTAGGAGCCAAAAATGGCTGCCAAGCTCCGCACACCTATTGCATGTATATTTTGGTATGTTAAATTTAAGTATGTTAAGATCTGATCTCTGATTAATTTTATAAGTACTATTTGCTACTGCGAGCTCGCAGTAGCAATTTGTGGGAGTGGGTTGTTAGGGTATGGTGGGTGGGGTGTTAGAAAAAAGACGGCAAAGAAAAGTGCCTTAACATAGCGGGCTATGGGAACTGTGTGTTCCCTGTAAAAAAATTGTATATGCTTATATACATATATATTTATATTTGCTGCCTAGCGCTGCATGATACCCCCTTTGCTACGCTAGTTCTCATGTTGTGTCTATCGTGAGCACAACACTTCCATGCAATGCGAACACGACATCATGTTTACATTGCAGGCCACTTAAAATACCAGCACACACTTGCGTGCGCTGGTTTTACAAGTGGAGCGCAAATATCGTGTTCGCAAAAGGGCAATTTTGCACTCCACTTGTAATCTGGGCTATATTACAAATGAAGTGCTATTTTAATGTGCACCCGAAGGTGGCTAGTTAATGCTCCCGCATGCTCACTGGAGCACTTTGCGCTTAGAGCAATTAACCAGAGGTCAGACGTCTAGTTAATTAAAAAAATGTGCCCCTACTTATAGTGGACAGTTCCTTTCTTAAAATATATATATTTTTTAAATAACTACACAAGGCAGTTATAAGGGGATAAAGTGAGGGGATGTATATTCATATACATATATACAATGCTGTGCGACTTACCCCTGCAATGTGCTAAGTTCTTTGCCATGTCTCAAGGCATGAAGGCGAGACTCCCATTGTAGCCTATGGAAGCGTGCTTTTGTGAGCTCAAAGCTTCCAGGTAATACAAATGCGAAGTCGTGTTCACATTTCCCTTAACTTATAATACTAGTGCACATTTGCGTGCGTTGGTATTACTGAGTGGAGCGTAATCTAGGCCAATATTGACGGGGTTACTTTATAATAGGCCGGTAACATTAGTCAATGTTTACTCCCCCAAAGTTAGTCAAGTTCTTTTCTTAAGGGAAGTTACAAACAAAATCCTTGAGGCTAAGAAAGGCACTATATTATTAGGAAAGACTTAATTGTAGCTATTAACCCAAAACTAGACTACTCCTCTGAATGACATACTATCTTGCAGTACACCCTCAGAGCTATAGGATCATATTTTGAAGAAGTTACCCTAATAGATACATGGACACCCCTACATCTTAAAACAAAATATTTCACCTACTCACATCCCTGTGGAGTCTACTCAAGACTTGATTATTTCTGTATTGACCAGGCCGATTTATCTCAATTTCATAATGCAGAAATAAAAACCCATTGCATGGTCTGATCATGCAATGGTACAGTTGGACCTTGAAAGGTCCTCAATCCCCTGCATTATTTTATAAGGAGACTTATGAAGAAGACCCACTCTTCATAACCCAAATATTGAGGAGAAGCTGATCAAACCTATAGATTAATATTATAGCTTTAATAAGTGAGCAAATCAAGAAATTTCAACTTTATAGGATGCTCACAAAACCTTGATTAAAGGGGAAAATTAAAACTCTACTGTTCTAGGGAGGCAGAGCCTAGCCACGCCGGATGATGGCTGCAATTTGTTAGAGCTCTGAAAACCCAAGTGCTAAATTAGCTAGTTATGTGCGATAAAATCACCCTTTTTTATTAGGAATGGTGCCAAAATATATTTCAAAGCAAGCTGCATCCATCCTGAGTGTTAGCAGTAAAATAATTAGCTGATACCTGCTGGCCGGGACTGTTTTGACTGACTCTCCGGCCTCTGACCGCAAAAGAATCAGTGCTAAAGGAAAAAGTGATCCAGCCACATCTCTAGCCTCCATACGGTCTATCACCCTTGTGGTCACCACAGCAGAGCAGAAGGGGTATAACAAAAAAAAAAAGGAAGGCCGTCACACCTCACCGAGCCCCAGACAAGGCCTTGGCACACAACCGCACTGCTGCGATTTTGAAGGCCTCACATCACTTTGGCCCAACACTCCACTTGGTGGTAGAGGAGAACACCCCGCCGTTTGCTCTGGCCCGCAGGCAACACCCTGCCCACACACCGGAATGAACAACGCTACACGCCATGACAGTAAAGTAAAGTGAGTGACAGTGAGTAAAATCACACTGCACTTGAGAGAGCATGAGAGAAAGACCAAGTACTGAAAGAGCATACCACAGCCGCACCAGATTCACCCCATGACATGAACAGGCCCAGTGGCATCCACATCTCATCGCAGCAGGGTAAGACCCCATGACACCCGTTAGGGTAAAAGATAAAACCCCAGGGTTGACAGGACAATAAATAAATAATCACAACTGCCTCACCCCACAACGGGGTAAGACCCAGAGGCATCGCGTTCAAAACAAAATCAGGCCCAGGCACGGACAGAACATCATAGGCCCGGTGGAGATAATATTGGGCCTTTGAGACACGCCACTAATAAGCTAGAGTGGTGAGGTGTCATTATTAAGATAGTAACCTCAGGGTGCTTGTGATACACAGATTAGGGAAAAGAAATAAGGGATCTGGTCTCTGAAGGCCTGCATGGGTCCCATAACCACTATCAATGATAAACCCTACGATCTTACCACTATACCAGCGGCCCACATTTTTTAAGCAGACTCTTGGGCCTAGGACAATCTGAGCATTACGCTTAGTCCTCCTCACTCAGAAACACACACCTATCCCATAAGATTTCAGAACAAATCTCTGTTATAACAGTGGAGCAACACCTCCCTGTGCGAACCCCTTTGTTATAGCCACGCAGGCTTTGACACAGCAGAACTACAGACCAGACAATTCATATTCTCCAACTAGTGGCCTCCGTTATCTGAAAGATAGTCCTAGCAGTATATCAGCATACTCTGGTATGCCAAATAAAAGACCATCATGGCCAACAAAAGGCTCACAATCATCTATGATGGAGAGCTACTTGCTTCCCTCTGAAACTACTACAAGCACCTCTAAAGATTTGCAGAAAGGGAGAAGACAAACAGTTGCTGCACAAATCCACAGTATAGACCCAGCACATCACAACTTTGTCACTAAAGAGGACATTAAACACCTTTCCTCAAAAAAGGATATTAAAGAAGCAATGTCAGATATTAAATGTATGTTTGCTGAATTAAGAAAAGATATAAATGCTGTGGATCAAAGAGTCCCTCCAGGAAAATCTGTGTTCAGACATACTACATCAGGCAAGTATCTTACATTCACAGGAGGTAGCGGTACAAAACCTTACTGAACGTATTGAAGACTTAGAAAACAGGACCAGAAGGAACAACTTGAGATTGCGAGGAGTCCACAAATCTGTGAACCCCTCTGCCTTACATAAATATATTCAAGACCTTTTCAGATACATAAATAATTCTCCAGCAGCCACAGATGTAAAAAATTGAACGGGCACACAGGGTGCTGCGCCCCAAACCACCCAACAGGGTACCGCCTAGGGACGTGATCGTTAAACTGTTATCTTTCAAAGACAAAGAGGAAATCCTGAAGCACTCTAGAACAAAACATCCGCTTGTTTACGAGGGTGCAGACATTCAGGTTTTCACTGATCTTTGCCCGGCAACACTCCAGAAGAGATCTGAGATACATCACCACGGTTCTTAAAGAACAATAAATCCCCTATAGATGGGGGTATCAGTCAACTTATCACCAACAAAGACAGCACCACGGCAGTCTTCAGGAACATCATGGATTTGCCTAACTTCAACCAGGCCCCCTCAGATGATGCCTGCCTAAGGAATTAATCCACCTGGAGTTTCCCAAGAATAATCTATGCTTTGTATGACTGAATGAACTGTGCCCTGGAGGGTCTAAGGACTTTTGACTGGACAATGAAAACTGCACACCATGGAGGGCTAAGGCCTGCACAGATAAGTTTATGTTTCTTGTTGCACACATGTTTATCATGCTCATACTGTTAATACTTTGATTATAGAGCATATCTTCATACATACAACCTGCTTCTGGGTTATGGTACATACAACAGAGACATTAACCAAGTCACTATTTACAAAAGAAATTAGCCTAGATTTAGGAACTTAAGACCAAAACCAAAAAAGACACAATATATAGATACCTCATGTGTTGTAATTCTAGGGCTTTGTACCCAAAGGTTGTGCAGTTACAAATGTTGAACTCAGGTTGGATAGAGTATTGTCTTATAATAAGACACAAACGCACTTTCCTTTTTTCTTTCTAGTTTATTGCCTTACGTTGCACAAACTTACAAATATATGTTAGATGTTTAAATATTAATATACGAAAGCACAGGGTTTACTACCCCTATTTGTTTGTATTGGTATTGTAAAATTGTTGTGTTAACACTAACTTATTGTTTCCAGAGAACACTGTACACCTTACTTTCAAACACACGCTTTCAAGAAGCTGTGTTCCTAGATTTAGCTACTACTCCTCTACCATACCTTCTTTTCCTTATTCCCCTCCTTCTTACTAACCCCTGACCTCATCACTACTGCCTGCACCTCTTGTATCTTCTCCCTCTTATCTCAGACTATCCCTTCCTTCTCCCCACCCCCCCCCCTCTTTTTTAATCTCCTCCTTTTACATAAATGGCCTCCTCACAAAGTCACATTAAAAATTATTCGGTGGACTTAATCACCATTAATGCTAAGGGCCTCAACAACCATGGAAAGTGCTCAATAGTCACACAAGACCTGAACAGGATGGGGGGATGATATCATATTCCTGCAAGAGACGCATTTCTCTAGGCATTACGAGCCCAAATGGTATAACCACTATTACCCTACCGCCTATTTTGCTTCAGGCCCGACAAAAAAAAAATGCGGTGGGAATTATTTTCAGCACTAGAAGAATGCCTTTTCAACTCTCCCAGATAGAAAGGGACCCAGTTGGTAGGTTCCTAATCCTTGTAGGCACTTTGTACAGAAGACCGATAAAGCTTGGGAATTTGTACTCCCCTAATCACTCCCAATCTACCTTTTTCAAGAAAGTGGCCCATAAGATGCTTGAACTGTAGACAGGAATAACTTTTCTTGGGCGGGATTTTAACACTCCATTGAATTCTAACCTAGATACCTCGGATGGCATTTCCATCACTTCTGTCAAAACGATAAAGACCCTTGCTAGCTCTATCAAGGACTTAGTCCTTCATAATATCTGGTGTACCTTCCACCCCTCCTCTAAAAATTTTACATTTTACTCCCACCGACATAGAAAGTATTCAAGAATAGATTATCTTTTTACGGACCCCACGGGCCTTACAGTAACCACTAGCTGTGTCATCAAACCGATTACGTGGTCCGATCACACCCCAGTCTGCTGCTCAATCAATTGGCCTAACACACCTATCACACCTTACATGTGGAAACTTGACAACC
The DNA here is from genome assembly GCF_027579735.1 of Bombina bombina. Classification (NCBI taxonomy): domain Eukaryota; kingdom Metazoa; phylum Chordata; class Amphibia; order Anura; family Bombinatoridae; genus Bombina; species Bombina bombina. The sequence goes on along the minus strand of NC_069502.1, from coordinate 682,187,182 downwards.
CTATTATTAAAACAGACTTACTCAAATCACTAACAGAGTACTTCAACTTAAACTCCTCGGAGGCGAGCTGGTAAAACATAAAGCCAAAATCACAAGACAGCAGAAAGAGCTCTATCAGACGCTCCTTACCCAAGTCACTGAAAAAGAAGATGCCCATAAACAAAACCCAAAAGACGTGACACTCCAGACTACATTACACCAGGCCAGGACTAACCTCCTGCACTTTTTTCAGGAAGAGCACCAGAGACAAGCCTTAATACTAAGACAGCAGTTCTTCGAGCAGAAAAACAAGGCGGGGAAACTGCTGGTGTGCGATAGCCCGCAAAAAACATAGAACGTATGTACACACATTAGTAGACACACAGGAAGCAACTAAGACAGACAGTGCGTCAATTGCAAATATATTCAAAGAGTTCTACAAAACCCTTTTTTAACTTACAGGCCTTGGGGCAGAGTCGAGCAGGGCTGGACCCTGTCCCAACTGCTGACCTTGCAATCCAACAATATTTGGCGGGAACAAACACACAAAAGCTCCTCAGAGAGGACTCTGAGTCCCTAGAATCTCCAATTACAAAAGAGGAAGTACTAAAGGCAATAAAGGAGTCCAGGTCGGGACGGTTTCGGCCTGAAGTACTATAAAACCTTCTCTGACATACTAGCACCCCAACTACTAATAATTTTTAACCAGCTTTCAGACTCTCCCACCCTACCTAGTACCATGCTAGAAGCACACATTAATGTAATAGCAAAGCCAGGCAAACCCACTGATAAACTGGAGAACTATCGCTCCATATCCCTTCTAAATTTGGATGTTAAATTACTAGCCAAAATACTAGCCAATAGATTGAGTAGATTCTTACCCCAACTGATTTCAACGGACCAAGTGAGATTCATCCCCACTCTCAAAGTTCTACAACTAATATCCCATGCCAAAGTTACCTTTCCCAATTAACAACGGGATGAGACAGGGTTGCCCTCTCTCCCCACTTCTGTTCACCCTCACCATAGAAACATTAGCCTGCAAAATCCGTGCCAACCCAGCAATAAAAGACATTAAGGTAGGTAATACTGAACACAAAATCGCGATGTATGCGGACAACATTTTCCTAACAAACTCAGACACAATTCCGTCACTTCAGGCAGCTCTGGCAGAATTTTCCGAATATGGATCGATATCGAACTTCCTCTTAAATCCTTATAAAACAGAAATATTAAATATAACGGAGCCCACTAGCGCATTCGATAGCCTAAGACAACAATGCCCAATAAAATAGTACCAACCTCTCTTAAATACTTAGGAATCACTCTCACATCACAGATAAGGTAGCTAGTAGGCCTTAACTATAGGGCAATCAGGGACAATGTTTTAAAAGACCTCTTCAGCTGGAAGAATAAATGTATATCATGGCTGGGCTGCATTAAGGTGGTCAAGATGAATATCTTACCCAGGGTTCTCTATGTACTACAGACTATTCTGATCTCTACACCCTCACACTTAGTACACCACATACAGATCGCCATAGAGACTTATATATGGAAAGGGATTAAACCCAGAATCCAGCGCAAAATGATATATCTCCCTAGGGAGAGGAGTGGGGGTCCCCCACCTCGAGACTTACCGGAAAGCCATAAATCTACAAAGACTAATTGAGTGGTGCTATAACACTAAGAGCAAAGCGTGGACACAGATAGATTGTGAGATTTTGCAAAGGGAAAATGTAGGATCCCTAGCATGGGTGGCACCATCTCGTCGCCCCAGCCTAATTGAACTTTACCCACTCCTTAAGGAAATCTTTTCAATGTGGGACAGGCTGGTCCGAGTGTGGACCCACATCTCCACCCCCTGCTCACCCCTGACCCCTATAAGAGAGAACTCAGATATCAGATTGGGACGCAGCGCGCAGGGCCCCGCACACTTATACTCCCTTACTGACAACACAATAACACACGTCTTGCACCAAGGGAAAGTCAAATCTCAAGCCAAGCTTGCAGAATGGAACAGTCACACATTCTCCTCTTGGTTTTGTATGGCACAGCTTACTCATTACTACTCATCACATAGGAATAAAACACACTTTAACAGACAAAAAACTCCTTTTGAGAGCCTGTGCGTAACAAACCAACCCCCAAAACACCTTATCTCACAACTATATAAAATCCTTCTTACAAAAGGAGATTCTAGCCTACCTTCTTATGTACATACCTGGTACAGAGCGCTAGGGCAAACCATAGACCTAGATTTGGAGTTTGGCGTTAGCCGTGAAAACCAGCGTTAGAGGCTCCTAACGCTGGTTTTAGGCTACCTCCGGTATTTGGAGTCACTCAAAATAGGGTCTAACGCTCACTTTTCAGCCGCGACTTTTCCATACTGCAGATCCCCTTACGTAAATTGCGTATCCTATCTTTTCAATGGGATTTTTCTAACTCCGGTATTTCGAGTCGTTTCTGAAGTGAGCGTTAGACATCTAACGACAAAACTCCAGCCGCAGGAAAAAAGTCAGTAGTTAAGAGCTTTCTGGGCTAACACCGGTTTATAAAGCTCTTAACTACTGTACTCTAAAGTACACTAACACCCATAAACTACCTATGTACCCCTAAACCGAGGTCCCCCAACATCGCCGCCACTCGATTAAATTTTTTTAACCCCTAATCTGCCGACTGCCACCTACGTTATACTTATGTACCCCTAATCTGCTGCCCCTAACACCGCCGACCCCTGTATTATATTTATTAACCCCTAATCTGCCCCCCTCAACGTCGCCTCCACCAGCCTACACTTATTAACCCCTAATCTGCCGACCGCAAAGCGCCGCCACCTACGTTATCCTTATGTACCCCTAATCTGCTGCCCCTAACACCGCCGACCCCTATATTATATTTATTAACCCCTAATCTGCCCCCCCTCAACGTCACCTCCACCTGCCTACACTTATTAACCCCTAATCTGCCGACCGGACCTGAGCGCTACTATAATAAAGTTATTACCCCCTAATCCGCCTCACTAACCCTATAATAAATAGTATTAACCCCTAATCTGCCCTCCCTAACATCGCCGACACCTAACTTCAATTATTAACCCCTAATCTGCCGACCGGAGCTCACCGCTATTCTAATAAATGTATTAACCCCTAAAGCTAAGTCTAACCCTAACACTAACACCCCCCTAACTTAAATATAATTTACATCCAACAAAATTAATTATCTCTTATTAAATAAATTATTCCTATTTAAAGCTAAATACTTACCTGTAAAATAAATTCTAATATAGCTACAATATAAATTATAATTATATTATAGCTATTTTAGGATTAATATTTATTTGACAGGCAACTTTGTAATTATTTTAACCAGGTACAATAGCTATTAAATAGTTAAGAACTATTTAATAGCTAAAATAGTTAAAATAATTACAAAATTACCTGTAAAATAAATACTAACCTAAGTTACAATTAAACCTAACACTACACTATCAATAAATTAATTAAATAAACTACCTACAATTACCTACAATTAACCTAACACTACACTATCAATAAATTAATTAAATACAATTCCTACAAATAAATACAATTAAATAAACTAGCTAAAGTACAAAAAATAAAAAAGAGCTAAGTTACAAAAAATAAAAAAAATATTTACAAACATAAGAAAAATATTACAACAATTTTAAACTAATTACACCTACTCTAAGCCCCCTAATAAAACAACAAAGCCCCCCAAAATAAAAAATGCCCTACCCTTTTCTAAATTAATAAAGTTAAAAGCTCTTTTACCTTACCAGCCCTGAACAGGGCCCTTTGCGGGGCATGCCCCAAAGAATTCAGCTCTTTTGCCTGTAAAAAAAAAACATACAATACCCCCCCAACATTACAACCCACCACCCACATATCCCTAATCTAACCCAAACCCCCCTTAAATAAACCTAACACTAAGCCCCTGAAGATCATCCTACCTTGTCTTCACCTCACCAGGTATCACCGATCTGTCCTGGCTCCAAAATCTTCATCCAACCCAAGCGGGGGTTGGCGATCCATCATCCGGTGGCTGAAGAGGTCCAGAAGAGGCTCCAAAGTCTTCATCCTATCCGGGAAGAAGAGGCGATCCGGACCGGCAACCATCTTGATCCAAGCGGCATCTTCTATCTTCATCCGATGACGACCGGCTCCATCCTGAAGACCTCCACCGCGGACCCATCTTCTTCCGGCGACGTCCAACTGAAGAATGACGGTTCCTTTAAGGGACGTCATCCAAGATGGCGTCCCTCGAATTCCGATTGGCTGATAGGATTCTATCAGCCAATCGGAATTAAGGTAGGAATATTCTGATTGGCTGATGGAATCAGCCAATCAGAATCAAGTTCAATCCGATTGGCTGATCCAATCAGCCAATCAGATTGAGCTCGCATTCTATTGGCTGATCGGAACCCTAAAATAGCTATAATATAATTATAATTTATATTGTAGCTATATTAGGGTTTATTTTACAGGTAAGTATTTAGCTTTAAATAGGAATAATTTATTTAATAAGAGTTAATTAATTTCGTTAGATTAAAATTATATTTAATTTAGGGGGTGTTGGTGGCTTCCGGTGGGAGGAGTGTGGTGCAGGAGCGCGCGCTCTACAGCTCGAGTAAGAAGAGCAAACTTTTCAATCTACCCCGCAAAGAGTACCCCTATAGCCGTGGAACACTATACCGGCTAGGGAAGGTCTGAAGAGAGTTTGCACGGAAGCCACATTTGCCACCAGCGGCCGGCTGGCATCGGCCACAAGCAGCAAAAAAATCTTTCAGTGACCAAGGCAAGCCGGGTGGTGACGCAGTTTTTTGGTGCGCAGGAATACGTCCGGGAACGGACTTAGAGGTACCTGAGAGATACCGCAACACCGCGAAGTAAGGTGCAGAGTGTTCCACGGAACCAGTGAGACAGTCTTACAAGGCCAGTTTCACCCCCCTGCCGGGATCGCTCGTGAGGCGTCACGTTTGGTGCTGGATATAGGGAGGTGCCGGTGAAGTGAGAAGGAGCTTCTCTGCGGTGAACCAGAAAATCCGGGAGGAAAAGCGCAAGTATCTGATAAAAATATCTGTCACCACCTGTGTCACTGTATGCTTGTTTGGGAACATTTTTAAAAGTGAATCATAGACCTTTACTTTGGTAACCTGTGTGTGGTTATAGCTGGTGCGAGTACCTAAGACATTTAGTGGGTTGAAGCAAGCACAGAAAGTAAGGCCTGTCTTAAATTCTACATTCACCAGAAAGGTCAAAGATAAGAAAAGATAAGGTGTATTTCTCAGAAACCCTGGCATAAGTATTGCTTAAAGACCAATCCTCTTATATAAACCCACTATACAGTAAAAAGGGGGAACTTTGGAGACAAAGCTGTGTGAGATATTTTGGAGCTTTTTTGAGTACATCTGAGCAGGTTGCGTCAGGAGGCACAAGTCCAATAAAAACCTGGGTGATTAAAACCGGGACTTGGGTTTTAGAAGTAACTGGCTGAGAGTCACTAGCCATAAGTCATGGACTTGATAAAGAAGAAATGAAGCAAATAAAATAAAGGGTTGGAGCAGAGACATACAAGAAATTTCCACGCTCTGTTGTTTTTATGACAGCAAATCTGTATTGTATTCAGTGGTTCATAGCCACTGGTCAGCCTTAATAGACTATATGGAAGACCCGGCAGTGGGGATATACATATTAAGCTATTAAAGGAAAGGAAATTCCCCTGCTGCAACTTACAAGTGATAGAGAATCTTGAATAGACTGCCCAGAAAAAAAAAAAAAAAGGGGGCTCTATACCCGTGCATAACTGAGTTGTTATATGGACGTGTCCAGAATAAGGACAGTTAACAGCTAATATATGATTCTCCTTTTTTCTATTGTTTTTTCTTGTTTTTTGTTTTTGGTCTTTATGTGTATATAACCACCTGAGATACATGTATTGGGGCTACAAAATTGTTTTATTGTTAAGATTGTTAAGATGGAATGTTGGTTTATTGGTTACAACACAGCAGACTATGTGATATAACAACATATAAGTAAAGCTATGTGTTCTGCTGTTTCCTGATAGGAACAGATAGTGTACTTAGAGATAGTAGCCCGATGGTCTGTATAGGTCCTAACAATAGTGTTTTGTTTGCATCACATGTCCACTACTCTACTTTTCTTCCTTATTCTTTTTCTTTTTTTCTCCCAAGTGCATTTACACGAGAATATTCTGAATTTTGCTTGGCGTCATAAGCACAAAGATAAAGTCACAATAGGTTTTTCTTGAAAGAATTTTTTTTTTTTTTTTTTCTCTCACTTGTTCACTCCAGTATAGATTACTCACTTGTTTTACTTTATAGTTAAGTTCACACGTGTTTATTTTTTTTTGTGAGGATGTTTTGTTTTTGACAAATTTCACAACCTAGGTATCTAGGCTTAATGTTTTTTAAGAAACAGAATAATAGGTTTCACTTTAGTTCCTAATTTTCTTTCCCTTAATGGAGAGATTTATCACTTCAGCAAAGGTTAAATCGCCAGCAATGCCACCTAAACAACGTGAGAAAAAATCAAAACTTATTGATATGGAACAGAGTATGGAGGGTCAGGTACTACAAGCGGGTAACTTTGATACTCAAAATTTATTACAGCAAATTTCTGAATTAATAGTACCCCAACTTAATGCAATTAAAACCGAGATATCTGGTCTTACTGAAGAGATTAGACATTTTTCCAACAGGTTAGGGGAAGCAGAAATGAGAATCTCGGACCTGGAAGATCAGGTGGCCACGCAGGATAAGTTATATAAAACACAACAGGATATAATCAAAAATATGCAATTTAAAGTTGAAGAGCTAGAGGATCGCGCACGTAGGAATAACGTGAAAATAATAGGGCTCCCAGATATCCCTCAATACCAAGATTTAATTAAATTTACTGCCAAAGATTTACCAACGTTATTGGGTTTACAAACCTCAGATGTGTCTTTTTTGGTAGAAAGGGCCCACAGACTAGGCTCCCCTAGAGTAGATAGTAATGGCACAAATAAGCCTAGGGCCATTATGGTAAAATATCTTAATTTTCAAGATAAAATTTCAATCATGAGACAGTTCAGACAAAAAAGCCCATTAATGATAGGTCAAGAGAAAATCTTGTTATTTCAGGACTATTCTAATGAAACTTCCATAAAACGCAGAGAAATGTCACCCTTTTGCACGACGCTAATACAAAAAGGCATACAGGCCAGACTCATGTACCCCGCCAAAATATGTTTTAAACATAATAATGAAAATATTACATTAAAATCTCCGCAAGAAGCCAAAGAATATATTAAGTCCTTATAAGGAAACATAAAGTGTTGGCTTTTACAATATTAGGTTTTTTATTATGCTGTAAATGGTATAGTGGTATGGCCCAGCTATGTAAAGACTTAGAAGGTTCTATAATAGGAAATTATGTTAGGATGTTTGATTGGTTTTGTTTTCTTTCTTTTTTTTTTTTTTTGGGGTTTTTTTTTTTTGTTTTGTTGCTTTTATTGTGTTTTAAGACCCAGAAACTGCAATGGTTAACTTAGTATCATGGAACGTGGGGGGGATAACCTCTCCAGCCAAAAGGTCTATAATTTTAAAACTATTAAAGAAAAAAAACCCAGATATAGCTCTCTTGCAAGAGACACACTTGCAAGAGGCAGAAATGGTGAAACTTAAATGTAAATGGGTAGGAGAGGTAATTGCTGCTCCTGGACCTAACCGGAAGAGAGGGGTAGCGGTTTTATTCTCTAAGAAGTTTAAATATAAAATCATAGTACAGGAAAGGGATCCGGGGGGGAGATACATTATATTTGGAATTGAACATGGTAACGCCTCATTATTTATATGTAATGTATATGGCCCCAATAGATTAGAGCCAGGGTTCTGGGATGATTTGTATGTTAAACTTTTCCCCTATATTAACAAGAATATGATTATTGCAGGAGATTTTAACATGACACCAGTTCCTATGGTGGATAGAATAAGAGCTGGTAATCGTCCTATAGGTAGAAAAGCGGAAGAAAAATTATTTAAAGCCTTTCGACACAAACTAAATCTTCATGACATTTGGCGATCAAAGTTTCCCGATATGAGATGTTTCTCCTGTGTATCTAAGACCCACAAAGTAATGTCCCGCATAGATCTTTTCTTAGTCAATGAGTCCATGTTATCTTTAGATTTAAACCCAATGATAGATGATATAGTTATATCGGACCACGCGATAATCGGTCTTGATATAGAAGGTATTAGATCTAGGAAGTCAGGGAATAATAATTTTTTCTTCCCAAAATATTTGATACAGGATATTGATTTTAATAGATTTTTAGTACAAAAATGGAAACAATACAAAACAGAAAATATAAATTACTACCATAAAATAGAGGTCTTCTGGGAGGCTGCAAAAGCGGTCCTCCGCGGTGAAATAAAAAGCTATGTAATTAGACGGGAAAAGAAAATGAGAGCCCAGGATTTACAATTAGCAAATCAATTAAGAAATAACTATAAAACATATATTGATAACCCTAATGACGAAACTTGGGCGAGATACAGGAAAGCCAAAGTAGAAAGAGAGGGTTTTCTTAAACTCAAAATAGCAAAACAGGATAGGAAGGCGAATGCCTTTTTCTCTAGTTATCAGGGAAGGTCAGCTAAGTTTTTAGCTAAATTAAATAAAAGTGGAAACGATGGGAAGAGAAACATTAGCAGTATTAAAATGGGAGATCGTAGAATTACCTCCCCAAAGGAGATAAATAAGGTAATGTATGACTACTATCGTGAAATTTATTCAGCAGGGACAGTTAATGAAACGGCCAAAGACCATTTTTGGAAGAAAGTGCCTCTCCCTCAAATACCTGCAGAGGATCTTATAGAATTAAATAAACCTATTTCAGAAGAGGAAATTCTAACAGTAATAGATAAGGCTAAATTAAACAAAGCTCCTGGCCCGGACCAAGTTCCTGTAGAATTCTACAGAATACTTAAAACTGAAATTGGGGGTACATTGCAAGATCTATTTAATCAATATTTTATTAAACATGAAATAGAATCTAGCCTTTTCTGTGCTTCTACAGTTATCTTATTGCACAAAAAAGATAAGGACCCGGAAAACCTTAATGCTTATAGACCGATATCATTATTAAATAATGATTATAAATTTATCACAGCAATTATGGCGGATAGGTTGAAGAAGTATATAAATAAGTTGATCCACAATGATCAAACAGGATTTATGCCAGGAAGAAGTATAACAAAAAACATACGAAAAGCATTACTAGTCTTGAGCTACTATTGGAATAAAACTGAAATCAAACATAACGTAAATGAAGTAGATTTGGCACTTTTAACACTAGACGCAGAAAAAGCCTTCGATGCGATTGTATGGGAACATCTATTTACGTCATTATCTCAATTTGGTATTACAGGTAACTTCCTCAAATTTATTAAACTGATCTATAAGGCACCGTGCTCAACACTGTTTGTAAATGGATATTTTTCACCAAAAATAACATTGATGAAAGGGACTAGACAGGGTTGTCCATTGTCACCCCTGCTTTTTAACCTTTCAATTGAACCCCTAGCGGTTAGACTCAGGCAGGTACTGCAAGGAATTAAAATGGGGGACCACAATGTTGTTTTATCCTTATACGCAGATGATTTAATACTTTTCTTATCAAGAACTGCACAAAGTATCCCCTTACTGTTGGAAATAATTAATGAATTTGGCTCCTTTTCGGGGTACAAGGTAAACCAGCCAAAATCAGAACTATTGTGGATAAAGCGGCCTAAAAAATATAGCTTCCAACACCCCTTTCGAGAGGTCAATCAAATCAAATATTTAGGGCTATACTTAAGTTCAAATCCAGAATTGTGGTATTCACTAAACCACTCCAAATTTTTTCTAGAATGTTCTACAGTGTTGGAGAAGTGGAGACCATTACCTATTTCGGTCTCTGCTAGGATTATGATGTTGAAAACATTTTTATTTCCACAATTGTTGTATATAATGCAGAATCTCCCTATTTTTATAAAAAACAAGGATATGATGAAATATGATAGAGAATGTAAAGTTTTCATATGGGGTGGAAAACGTGTGAGACTTGCCAAAAATACACTGTATCTAGATAAAGATTATGGAGGGTTTGGTCTCCCCAATATTAAAACATATAATCAGGTAGCAATGTTAAAAATAGCAATTGACTGGATTACCGATAAAGAACACTGTTCTTTTAGAGATATAGAGGGTAGTATAATAAAACCATTTTCCTTAAAAGCTATTTTACATACTCCCATATCTAAAATTCCAGCAATGATATTAAAGAATAAGATTGTTAGTAACATAGTCAAAGTATGGCAGAAATTATGTGTAGATCTCAAAATAAACTATAGGTTTTCCAAGTATCTCCCTATGGTGGGACATCCGGAATTTGGCCCAGGATTAAGTTTTGGTATTTTTCATCTATGGAAAAAAAAAGGATTAGAATTTTTACAACAACTAGTTGATAAGGACACGGGGGTCATTAAACCATTTTCTCAGATACAATTTGAATATACTATCCCGAGGCAGCATTTCTTCGCTTTTCTACAGGTTAGACAATTTTATAATTACATAACACAAAATTCCCAAGGTGATGGGGGTCTAGGGGCAATAGAAGCTGGACTACAGATATACCGGGCAGGTTTTCATTCAATAGCATTTTGGTACAGGATGATACTGAAAAAAAAAGGGTGAGATGCACCTAGAAATTCTCACTAAAAAATGGGAAAACTATTTTCCTGATTTACTACCCCAGGATATTAAACGGAGTATAGGGACAGTGGGTTCTAGATACACAGCTTGGAAGGAATCTCATAGTTATTTGGTTAACCAGGCATATATCACGCCCATACGTTTAGCCAAATGGGATAAGAATCTTAAAGGGAATTGCTTTCACTGCTATGAGCCCAGGGCAGATATTGTTCATTGTTTATGGCGTTGCCCGCGGATATACCAGTTCTGGAAGAAAATAGAGTTTTGGCTGAATAGGTTCCTGAGTCAAAGGGTGGTTTTTACACCTATAAGTATAATTTTCTTTATTCTTGATAATAAATATGTAAAAGGAGAGTATGCCTTATTAATATCGGCAATACAAATTGCCAGGAACTTAATTTTCCGGCACTGGAAAGCTAAAAAATACCAGAGTCTAGCGGACTTTGTCCAAAAAATGACTGTCCAATTAATTATAGAACTATTGAACCTAGAGCCAAACAAAGAAACCCAAGTTAGAGATTTTTACATAAAATGGGTAGACATTATTAAATTACAACCACCGGTGATACAAGCAGATATTTTGAAATCTTTGCATAAAGCAGGTTTCATACCCCCGTGAGAGATATAGTATTGGATAGAACCACGCAGCTAGGCTTAATGTGCTCAAACAAGGTTGTTCGTGGGCCAGTCTCCACCTCCAGAACGATATATAGTTGTAGTTTCTTGGGTCTTATATAAATAATTATATAATTTTTTTTTTATTTATTTTTTTTTTTTTCTTTTCTTTTTTTTCACGATGTGTATTATGAACTGGTTGTCAGTTCAAATGTTTGTTTTATTTATGTTTAGTTTCTCTTTTTTTTGCTGAATTGGTTGAGCAACATAAAAAAAAAAACTCCAGCAGTATGCATACCTTTGAAGCTAAGGCAAATTGTTAGCATGCAGGTACACAGGATGACTGTTTTGATTGTTTTCTCAGATGAGTTTTGGCCCTGCGTGGCGCAATTTTGATAAAATTTTGTTTTGTCAGATCTGTTTTTGCATTTTTGTAAACTGCTGGATTTATAAATAAATATATAAAAAAAAAAAAAAAAAATTTAGGGGGGTGTTAGTGTTAGGGTTAGACTTAGCTTTAGGGGTTAATCCATTTATTAGAATAGCGGTGAGCTCCGGTCTGCAGATTAGGGGTTAATAATTGAAGTTAGGTGTCGGCGATGTTAGGGAGGGCAGATTAGGGGTTAATACTATTTATTATAGGGTTAGTGAGGCGGATTAGGGGTTAATAACTTTATTATAATAGCGGTGCGGTCCGCTCGGCAGATTAGGGGTTAATAAGTGTAGGCAGGTGGAGGCGACGTTGAGGGGGGCAGATTAGGGGTTAATAAATATAATATAGGGGTCGGCGGTGTTAGGGGCAGCAGATTAGGGGTACATAGGGATAATGTAAGTAGCGGCGGTTTACGGAGCGGCAGATTAGGGGTTAAAAATAAAATGCAGGTGTCAGCGATAGCGGGGGCGGCAGATTAGGGGTTAATAAGTGTAAGGTTAGGGGTGTTTAGACTCGGGGTACATGTTAGAGTGTTAGGTGCAGACGTAGGAAGTGTTTCCCCATAGCAAACAATGGGGCTGCGTTAAGAGCTGAACGCGGCTTTTTTGCAGGTGTTAGGTTTTTTTTCAGCTCAAACAGCCCTATTGTTTCCTATGGGGGAATCGTGCACGAGCACGTTTTTGAGGCTGGCCGCTTGCGTAAGCAACTCTGGTATTGAGAGTTGAAGCTGCGTTAAAAATGCTCTACGCTCCTTTTTTGGAGCCTAACGCAGCCTTTATGTGGACTCTCAATGCCAGAGTTATTTTTATGGTGCGGCCAGAAAAAAGCCGGCGTTAGTTTTTAGGGTCGTTACCGACAAAACTCCAAATCTAGCCGATAGAGACTAAAGAATGGTACAAAATATTTGAGAAAACCAAGAAGGCCTCCATATCAGCTCAAATTTAGGAAATGCACTACAAATTTATAAATCGTTGGTATCTGACCCCACAGAGAATTAAAAAAATATATCCTAACACTAACGGGGAGTGCTGGAGGGGCTGCAGAGAGGAGGGCACACTTCTCCACGTGTCGTTGTCCTGCCCCTGCATCCGCTCCTTTTGGGATGACATACTTAGGGAAACAGACAGAGTCCTTGAGTTAACCATCCTACCTAACCCAAACCATTTAATATACCTAGAGCTCCCTAAAGTATGTGGAGAAGCGAAACACCTTCTGCTACTTCTGATGTTCAGTGCAGCTAAGGGGCTAATACCTAAATACTGGAAAACTCAACAGACACCCACTTTGCAGGAATGGAAGGCCAGGGTCGGGGATTTGCTCCGGCTAGAGCGCTATCATTACCGTAAAACAGGCAAAATTATGACACACATGCAGATGACATGGAAGGGTAAAGGTCTCTAATTTGACAATCTGTGCAATTGTCTCCCTTTGCCCCATTCTGGAAACCCAAAACCCTTCCCCCCCCCCCCTTTTTTTCCCTCTCTCTCTCTCTATTCCTCTCCCTTTTATTTCCTCGCTTTCCCCTTCTCTCCCTTCTATAACAATACCAATATTGTTTTGGTAAATGTAAACTGATGTATAGCAAGCTCAAACATGTGGGCTCATAATCTCACCTCCCTCTTAAAAGTTACTGCACTATACTATGCTATGATGCATTTACCAAGGACTAAGGCCGTGCGATACGGCAGGGTTATCATAAACCCCACACAGAATGTTAAATATGACTGTCTTTTATTGTATTACCTCTGTTGTATCGTACAATTTCTTACAATAAAGCTTGTTTAAAAAAAAAAAAAAGAAATCTACTGTTCTAGACAAGACCAGTTGGCCACAAAGCTGAAGAAAAAAGACACAAGATAGAACCAACAGACAATTACTGCTCATATACAAAACTGTAGAAAGGAACTAAATAAACTGCTTCATAAAGAGGCCTATAATCAATCAATGTACTTTAAAAATATATATTATACTGGTTGCAATAAAGCAGGCTCCCTGTAAGCTAAAACCTTAAAGAAAAAGACATACAGTACTAATGTATCAAAAATGATCAACTCCCAGGGTCAAGAAGTGAGAGAATGTAGGGCAATTTCAGATACTTTTGGTGCATATTACCAAAAGTTATATAATAGCTCTACTCTAATAGGTAATACTCTAGAGAAAGACAGAAAAGCATACGTGGCAAAAGCTAATGTCCATGAACTTTCAACTTCAGAGTTGGAAGATTTAGATGCACCCATTACAGTTCAAGAAGTATTGTATGTAATAGATTCCCTACCTCTATGAAAAAGTCTCAAAAGACAGAGATGATGAATATCGCCTTATCACAATCAGCTTGGACTAGGTTGGCAACTATGTGCCTATGTAAAATTACAACCAAACTTTTTAAAATATTTAGGGGTGGAACTTACTAATAAATCAGAAACAATTATTTTATTTAAAAAAAAAAATTGTGTGCACAAACGTAACCCAAATTTCATAGAACAAACATAAATATTTTGTAAATTACCTACTTTAAAACTCCAATGAAGCTGCTTTACACGATAAAATATAATTTTTTATTTCGAAGATTACGTCAGATAATGCAACCCTCAAATATGGGCCATACAAGATCCAAATCAATGTCTAATTGTATGCCGATTTCATGCATATAATTATGTGACGATTTTGTTAAACTCGGGCATGCGCATATTTCCTCCTTGATGCCGAGATTACCCATACAGTGTTACTGGTTTACATAGAGAAACACTGTGAGTGATGTAACGAATGGCGCTTCAGCAGATCACGCATGCGCATCACGGCAATACTACGCCATTTTCAGAACCTGGGTTATCAGTCTGGATTGGATGATGGAAAATTATAGCCGGCGATGGGGTTTGAAAACGTTTGATTTTACAAATATGATTTCTACTAAATGGTATTTTTTTGAAACGTAATGTGAATTCAAAAATGATATAAAATGTTTTCATTTTGCGATTTCAGATAAGTTGTTTTGGGTGTTTAGTGTCCCTTTAAGAATTTATCCTGGTGGGGAAGGATTCAGGCCTTTAAAATGACCATACTACCTCAAGTCTTAATACTTTTAAATAGAAAACAGCAAAACCCAGGATATGTAGAGCAAATATGTACAGTCAATCAGTGTCAGGAGATCTATGGGAACCAAATATATTACTTTACTACCAAGCAATAGCCTTACAGAGAGTTCTAGAATGGCATAGAGCCAATACCACAAAGGCCTGGGTGACTCACAAAGGACTCCTTTGACTCACAGATTCTAAAAACCCCAAAATCAGGGACCAGATTTTGCATAAAGAATAGAGACCAGATTTACTTACCAAATGTTCATTATTAGGGGCCTATTTATCATGATGTGAGCGGACATGATCCGATATTGTGGATCATGTCCGCTGCACATCGATAAATGCCGACAGCATACGCTCTCGGCATTTATCATTGCACCAGCAGTTCTTGTTAACTACTGGTGCAATACCACCCCCTGCAGATTCGCAGCCAATCGGCAGCTAGCAGGGGGTGTCAATCAACCCGATCGTATTGGATCTGGTTGATTTCAGGAGATGTCTGTCCGCCGCCTCAAAACAGGGGGACAAGTTATGGAGCAGTGGTCTTTTGACCACTGCTTAATAACTTGTGTTTCTGGCGAGCCTGAAGGCTCGCCAGAAACACGGGGCATCAAGCTCCTTACGGAGCTTGATAAATAGGCCCCTTAGAGTTTTCAGTTCTTGGGAGGGAATACTTATGAAGACACAAACTTATTTCCACAGTTGTCTCCCCGTTATCCCCTCTTTCAACTCATGTAGAGTTCTTGGGAAATCTGACACCCACAGCAGGGGTTAAAGAGGAGTGGGGGGACTCTATCCCAAATTTAGACTTATTAGAAAATGGTAGGCTGAGGCCCAGACAGCAGTTGTTGCATATAGCAGGAGGAGTATTTGCTTCTTCGTTAAAATTTGCCCAATGCAACACCTTATTTCTACCTCCCAACACAAACATGAGCTATGTAGACCACCTAAGGTATTTGAAACTTGGTGCTTAGCAAAAACTCCATTAAAGTGTTCATTGTTGATAATTAGGCAGTTCTTGAGTGGACTCCATGGGAAAATCCCACCCAGTTATACATTTACTTGAAATAGAGAGTTAGGGACTGACCTTGATACAAAAAGTAGGAACCAGATATTTTATAGAACAAATAAATCTTCCATCTCTCCTCAGATATTAGGACTGAATTTAAAAATTTTAACTTGCTGGTATTTAACCCCAACCAGAATCAAACGTCTTTTTCCAAAAACTACAGAGTTGTCATGGAGAAATTGTGGAATGACGGGAAATATATTACACATTTGGTGGGGATGCTCTGTTCTTAAATCTTTTTGAACACATGTTGAATCTCTGACTAAATATCTTTTTGGCGCCTAGCATGACTTGCAGTGCATACACACACTTTTGAATAGCAAACCTGAGTGTTCCTGTAAGATCAGAATTACACTATTTCAAATAGCAATTATTAGTGCCCAGTCTTTATTAGTGAGAAACTGGAAATCAGCAAACATTCCCTCTGGAAAAAAATGGATAGATAGGACATAGGAATTAATAAACTTGGAAGGTTACAACTTCTATAAGAAAAATAAACAAGATTTTTTATTAACATAAAATTTTATAGGGAACAATATAATTCTAGTTATTTTTTTAATAATTATAACATATTACGGTTATATCCCACCCTACTATACATTTAACAGGTAAAACTGACATTACATGGTTATGTATGGATTACGGTTTACCAATCTAATACTTGACAGGTTATGGATATATGATACAGCCTACAACCTCATCTCCTTGCTCCCCTTCCCTCACATTCCTGTTTTGTTTTTGGTTTTCTTCTTTCTTTTTTCTTCTTCTTTTCTTGATATCTCTCTCCTGTTTAATTTTTAAATCAGTTTTTTACTACAAAGGAATAAAGATTGATGCAATAGTGTCAAGACACAGACTTCCTGTTGACAATGTTTGAAAGCAGCAGATAAATTTGCAATTAACAACAAAAGAATATCGCTACAAAAGACAGTAATTGTAAAATTCAGGTCAAGATTCCTACTTGTCATATTATTATGAAAATGGATAGTATGTTTGTTTCTCTCTGTTATACATTAATACAAATAAACAATTAAAAAAAGAGTAGGGACGCTCATATTTGAGATTAAACAATTCTGTATAAATAATTAAAAACTAGAATGGTCCCAAAAATACCACAAGCAAGATTAACCAGAAATATAATGTGGAGATAATTTTAGGATTTTTTATTTCAAGTGGGTAATTTTTTGAGAGTATTGTATAGATCAGATGGGGTCCCTTAAGTTGTTTGGTATCCTTGCGGTGTTACTGGCGTCCCTTGGCAGTGGTTTTTCAGCTCATACAGCTCATGCAAGGCAGACACTAAATGTATTAGTTGTAGGTTAGAATATTAACATTTGCTATGCTATATCCAGCAAAATTAAAGGATAAATTGGTAACAGAACTAGAGGCTCTATTATGACTTAAATGAACATTGAAGAGGATGCAAAAAGTTCTGAGGTGGTCAATCCTGCATACACATCAGTGACATAAACATCTGGGGCTAAAACTAATGTTAAAACTTGAAGTTAACATCTGGTACAGGAAACAAACAGATCAATTAACTATTTCAGGCATCTGTTGAAATTACAGGCACATTGTCCTCCAATTCCTCCACAAAAAATGAAATTCTGCTGTAAAAATGTTGAAAAAACTCTTAAATAAGTTCTGCTAATAACTTGGCTTAGTTATCTAAGTCCTTGGCAAATGAAAAACCAAAAATTAATTTGAGACAATTTATGGGGCCTATTTATTATGTGTCTGTCCAACATGATCCAATCAGCAGATCATGTCCGACAGACATCGCTGAATGCGGAGAGCAATACGCTCTCCACATTCAGCATTGTACCAGCAGCTCTTGTGAACTGCTGGTGCAACGCCGCCCCCTGAAGATTCCCGCCCAATTGGCCGATAGCAGGGGGGTGTCAATCAACAATGTCTGTCCGCCTCCTCAGAGCAGACGGACAGGTTATGGAGCAGCGGTCGCCAGAAACATGGGCCCTCAAGCTCCATACAGAGCTTGATAGATAGGCCCCTATATGTGAAAGTGTCCTCTGTACTTTTCAGGTGCAACCCAACCCAGAAGATTGTCAACTCATTTAAATAACATTTGTGGAGAGTGACAAAACTGACTTGCCCATTCTAGGCCTCCATATTTGTAAGCCATCTGTGGCATCTACTGTCACAATTCAGTGAAAGAAAAACAAGCTAGATCTTAGCTAGAGAAAAACGTCAACATTGAGCTGACAAAGAATCCAGGTTGAGACCCAGTAACTCTATCCAATTTGTGAAAGAAAGAACTAATTTCTCATAACTGATCACAAAACAGAAGTCTTTAAGAAAAAAATGTATCAATGTGGCATGATGAAGGGACCTATCTCAACAGTAAGACTAATACTAAAAAAACAGATAGATTACCAACTCAATTGTTCAGCGAGAAACTCAAATTCAAACTATATCATTGTCTTATGTATATATCATGACACGTGAAAACTACATAAAAAAATGTGTAAAAAATATATTTATTCAAATGTTAATAAAAAAGGTTGTAAACAATTATGTGTGTGTTTACTAAAGGCAACAGTCAAAAGGAGTACAGATATATAACTTGATGTGCACACGAGCCTCTAATCAAATAATTGCCCATTTATTCATGTCAGGTGATGAATATTACTACAGTGATCACCAGAAGATTAAAAATATATAGGCGCTCTATTTTAAAAAAAAGGGCTTATAGGTTTTATAACAAGGATCATGGGGGTCTCTGCCTTTTTGATGTGTATCTATGTATGTGTTTATGTATTTACATGTGCTTTAACTTTACATCTTAAAGACACACACTTTTTGAAAGAGCAAACAATTGCCTTTCAAATGGTGGGTCTTGGAAGTTTCTACGACTAAAGTGATCTAATATTGATAGGTTTGAATACTTGCCCCTCTATCCAGCTAGCTGCTTTCTACACCTAGCACTTCCGGCACTGCACGTGTGGTGGTGTCACACAGTCCTCCGGCGATGCTGGCAACTTGGCCACTTTGAGTGTGGGAGCCGGAGGCAGTGATTAGCTCTAAAAAGCACCCTCTGGATGACAACACTTGTCATTCATAGTTAAATGGTTAAATACTAAACCCGTAGAGGGACATGAAATCAAACATTTTTTTCTTTCATGATTCAGATAGAGCATGACATTTAAAAAAAACTTGTGCTTATGCTTATGAGTGTGTACAGATATTTGTAATACAAACACAACCGATGGACACAAAACGCCTCCATCTAAAAAAATAGTGCTCCACTCGTAATCTAGCGTTTATTGTTTAGATTATAACTTTGGTAATCACTACAAAAAAATAAATTTATGATTTTTTATTTTTTTTTACTAAAAAATTAGTTCCCTTCCTAAATCTCTTTAATATTTGAAGGTTTCTATCATCTCTAGAAAGAAGTGACACCTTCTAATAATTCAAGCATCATCCACAGAATAAGCCATAAATTATATTTTATGATGAAGTCAGGGGACAATTCCTAATTAACACAGAGAAAAATTAGGGGAGTGTCAGCTCAAATAACAAAATGAAAAAAAAAAAAATTGTGTACAGAATTGTCTTTAGGGTATTCCTTGGAAGTGACAAGCTGATGCCAAAGTAAGTAATAAATATCTCAATATTAGAAAGTGATTATGCAGACAATATATTGCAGCAAATAAATATGAGATAATTAATTATACTACTTGGTGTGTCTGCCTCAAAGGAATGCTCTCTGAAAATGTGTATCACTTTCTTGCATGTAGATAAATTGTGTGTGTTTGTGTATGTATATATATATATATATATACATATATATACATACAGTATCCCACAAAAGTGAGTACACCCCTCACATTTTTGTAAATATTTTATTATATCTTTTCATGTGACAACACTGAAGAAATGACACTTTGCTACAATGTAAAGTAGTAAGTGTACAGCCTGTATAACAGTTTAAATTTGCTGTCCCCTCAAAATAACTCAACACACAGCCATTAATGTCTAAACCGTTGGCAACAAAAATGAGTACACCCCTAAGTAGTATACTCACTACTTTACATTGTAGCAAAGTGTCATTTCTTCATTGTTGTCACATGAAAAGATATAATAAAATATTTACAAAACTGTTAGGGGTGTACTCACTTTTGTGGGATATTATATATATATATATATATATATATATATATATATATATATATATATATATATACTATTACTAATAAGCACACTCTCATCAGCTGTTGTCCAAGGAAGGAGTGTAAACCTAGAAACATCACTGAATAAAACTTTGCTGTACTTAAATACAGAGAGATGTTTTGGATGAAGATAGATAGATGATAGATAGATAGATAGATAGATAGATAGATAGATAGATAGATAGATAGATAGATAGATAGTCAGGGCTTAAAAATGTCCACTAGTCCCAGAGGAACTTCAGCGGACAAGTAAAAAAAAAAAATTACTTTTACCAATCTTTAACATTGAGTGGACTAATAATATTTTCCCTCTGGGCTAGTAGCTTTTAACTCTTGATATAGTGATATTTTTCAACCTGTGTATGTATATATATATATATATATATATATATATATATATTATTTTTATTTATTTTTTCTTAATGCAAAACAAGCGCTACTTTAAAAAACATTTTAAAAAAAGGCCCACCTTGATCAAAATTTATAACGCCATGCAAAACATCACAATAATCTGTTGAGTTTAATATGACTTTTAAAGTCACTTCAAAAAAGATTACATTCAATTAAACAAAGATGTGGATAAAGCTAATATCACTCTGAAGAAATTCTGTTGAAAGGGAAGTGGTTAGATTACTATTACACAATAGAAATGGACATAGCATTTAAAAAGACACTGTACTAAAAAATGTTTTCCCCTTATGTGTTCCAAATAACTTGTTACCTACTGCAGACTATTAAATGTTTGGGCAATTTATCATTTGTGTTTATTTTTGTATCTTAAATAGATGGTTTTGCTCATTAAAAACTTCACCTGTTGTTCTCAAGGACATGCCCATAAAAATTAGCTTAGTCTGCAGGTAAAGCAGACCTGATTATGTTATATATGTTAAATAGGTATTGAAATGCAAATTATGTCCAGGCACCACCAGCTTTTTCAGTCTGTCTCTCTCATACCCTTACTGGGAGATTGATTAGTGCTATTGTCTCCTGTTTACAATAGAATACAGTTTGTTATTCATATTTTTAGGGTAGGTAGTGGTTTCTACAGAAAAAAAATCAACTCATTCAAATAACAAAATAAAGGTAAATGATTTGTTTGCAACCAATTAAATGTACTCTAGCAGGTAAGATTGACCATTGGGAACACATTAAACAGGAGAAGGATTAAAAGTAAAACGATCCATTCATTCTGTTTACACTGAATATTTATATGTATCAAAAATCTTTGTCATGTGATTTCATAGAGTATTTTGCATGCTTTTCCTGTAATTTAAATGGGACACAAAGCTGCAGTACAAAAACCTCTAATGGATTAGACCATTTTCTTGTTGCATTATTGTGCTTATATATTAGGGGTGGCAAATGTGCGTAGCCACCTATCAACAGAAATTTTCAGCTCAAGACTGCAACTTTAGAGTTTTCTTTAACGGAATAGAAAACACCTTGTAATTACAAGACATCTCTGTTGTGCTGCTTTAGAATAACATAACAGTCAAGTCAAATTAACATCCTGCTTGATGCATTTGTTTTTCGGTAGCCAAACTCCATCCACCACTTGCCTTATTTGGAGGAGGTTTGAGTCTGCAGACAACAAGGCTAGCCAGAATGTTAGTTTAAAGTGCCTTGTTTTGATGTTGTTATCTGTTGAAGCCATTTAGGGGGAATTATGTAACAGGGCTAACCTTGAGAATTCAGCATGGTGCACTTTAACTTCTAAGAATTAAAAAGTCCACAAATTACATGAAAAATTGGCAAAATAAATAATGGAATATATTACAAAGTTTACTATGCATAACTAAACATTTTATTTTAAAACCTCATGGCGTTTAATGTTCATTTAACTTTGTGTTTAATATTTTTGCAAGGAAAACACATAGGTGTAGGCAAGCAATGGTGTAGTACAATTTATCTCCTTTCATTTTGAAATGTATGTTTTCTCCTACCTCCAGGGAGACTAGATTGTAAGGATTTTTAACAATGACCCTGCAACAAACTTTTCTTTCTTTTTCTTTCTTTTTTTTAAAATTGTTTTTCAATAACAAACAACAGAATAAAGAAAGTAATAAGTAAACAGGAGATTGTACATTTAACAAAGCCGCACATAACATGAATTCCAGCGACTGTATATACCACAGTAAATCAGCATATCATCAGATCATATCCCATATATGTCTATACTTATACCTATAATCATACATTATTTCCATAGTTCCCAATAAGAGTATTAATCCATACTCTGAATGTGAAAACGTTGACTTTAAGATTGCTATGTCCTGTCGAGAAACTACCTCCTTGTCTGCCCCTAGGTAACAAGCACATTTTCAGAACCAGTGAAGTGCCCCTTCCTAAATCTTTCCAGGCCATCTACCTTTTGCCTCCTCTCCTTCCCTACCTCTTCCCATTATTAAACAAACAAACAATATAAGCCACTAAAAGGGAGCGAGAGAGAGAAAAAAGAAAAAAAAAAAACTCATTCTCCCCCCTCTCTCTCTCTACAACCACCCCCCCCCCGACTTTGTTCCCGATTAAGCTATATCCTATACACATACTTTTGGTCTAGCCAAAACTCAGGAAATTCTCCTGTTAGTGCTGACTTACAAAAAAATCTGATCTTTTGAATGAGAAAATTATTTGTTTTTGTATATTTTCTGAATATGTCACTATTATCTTAAACCATTTTGCAAAGAATCTTTTAACTGCTATCTCATATATCATGATTGGCTCATATTGTTCTAGATTAATCTAGAATAGCACTTTCTTCTTAGATTCTCCCATTCCTGGGCTATATTTAGATTTCTATGAATTTAAGATCATGTTCCTGCCTATCAAAACTGCTGTATTAATCAAATTGTTATTTTCCTTTGGATAGAATTTACTATATAAGAAAAGTATATCACTAGATTTCAGCCATATTTGTCTATCCATGAAAGTATTCAACCAATAATTTATCTTAAGCCAGAACTTCTGCACTTTTGGACAAGATCAAAAAAAATGCAGGAGATCTGCCAAGGGGAAGAAACATCTAGAACAAACTGTATGAATATTACGGGACCATTTATCTATCTTAGCTCAGGATAAATATGCCTTGTTGATTACTTTCAAATGTGATTCTCTCCACTCTTGTGAGTTAGTACATTTCTGCAATAATTTTATACTCTGACCAATATCCTCAATCTTTAAGTCATTAAACTCTTTCAGCCATATGGAGTGTATTGTCTCCACATTTTCTTGACCAGTCTTTTCAATTAATATATTGTACCAAATAGAAATTGACATTAATCCAGCCTTATATAGTCTGATCCCTTGATCAATTCCTCCTAATGTCCAATCCCGCCCATATTTTTCCCGCCTGGTATTTTCCTACCTCTGCTCTATATCTGACACCACCTGTCGCCCTTTTCCCATTTCAGACCATCACCTGGTAACCTATAATATTAATGCAACAGCTAAACCCACTACTCCATCCCACCCCCGCACCTGTAGAAATACACATGCTGTGGATACGCTCCAATTTTCAAAAATCATTCAAAATCTCCTCCCTCACACCTCCACTATAACCTGCCCTGATCTCGCTACAGCCCACTATAACAAAACTCTCTCCTCTGCATTAGACACACTTGCCCCTCCCCAGCTGCGCAAAACACCACGCCGTCAGTTACAGCCCTGGCATGCTCAGCAAACACGCTATTTGCAAAAATGCTCCCGTACTGCTGAGCGTGTCTGGAGGAAAACTCACTCTGAACCCGATTTCATACACTATAAGTTTATTCTTCGCTCATACACTTCCGCGCTTCACTTAGCCAAGCAAACTTACTTCTCTTCTCTCATATCTACTCTTTCCTCAAACCCTAAACAACTCTTCTCCACCTTTAACTCTCTCCTGTACCCACCTGCTCCACCACCCCCACCTGTCTTTAGTTCTCAAGACCTGGCAGTCTACTTTTTAAACAAAACACGTACTATCCGAATCAACATCCCAACACCAACCTGCAATATTCCAACAACAGGCCCAATTACTCCCTCTGCCACCCTCTGTATCTTCCATCCAGACACTGAGAATGAAGTTTCTTCCTTACTATCTTCCTCACGCCTCACTACCTGCCCACTCGACCCTATCCCTTCCCATCTAATACCCTCCCTATCTTCCACCCTCACTCCTGCTCTTACCCACATCTTCAACCTATCTCTCTCTACCGGCTCATTCCCATCTTCTTTCAAACACGCAAAAGTCACTCCCATAATCAAAAAAACCCTCCCTCGACCCTAATTCTCCTGAAAGCTACCGCCCCATATCACTGCTTCCACTAACATCAAAACTCCTTGAAAAACTAGTTTACAATCACCTAACCCACTTCCTGTCCGCCAACTCCTTGCTTGACCCACTGCAATCCGGATTCCGTCCAAAACACTCAACTGAGACTGTCCTTACCAAGGTCACAAACGATCTTCTCTCTGCTAAAAATATTGGCCACTACTCTATACTCATCTTACTTGACCTCTCAGCTGCCTTCGACACAGTTGACCACCCCCTCCTCCTACAGACCCTTAGCTCTTTTGACCTCTGTGACACTGCTCTTTCCTGGATTCACTCCTATCTTTCTCACAGGTCTTTTTCTGTGTCATTTGCCGGCAACTCCTCCTCTCCGATGCCTCTGTCTGTTGGAGTACCTCAAGGATCTGTTCTGGGTCCTCTACTCTTCTTCATCTATGCTTCTTCACTGGGTAAACTTATCAACAGTTATGTCTTCAAATATCACCTCTATGCTGATGACACCCAGATCTACCTCTCCACCCCTGCTCTCTCTCCCTCTGTCCTCTCTCATGTCAGCAACTGCTTATCTGGTATTTCTTCCTGGATGGCCTCTCACCACCTAAAGATTAACATGTCCAAGACTGAGCTCCTTCTTATCCCCCCCTCAAGCTCTACACCAACTTCTGACTTCTCTATCCCTGTTGATGGCATCACCATTTCCCCATCGCCCCAAGTCCGCTGCCTCGGAGTCACACTTGACTCAAACCTATCCTTCGTCCCCCATATCCAATCACTTTCTACATCCTGCCGCAATCATCTATGGAATATTTCCAAAATCCGCCCTTTTCTGAGCGCTGACACCACAAAGCAAATAATCTACTCCCTTGTTATCTCCCGACTTGACTACTGCAATAACCTACTTGCTGGCCTTCCTCTTTCCCGCCTCTCCCCCTTCAATCCATCCTAAATGCCTCTGCCAGGCTGATCCACCTTTCCCGTCGATCTGAATCTGCTGCACCTCTCTGTGAGTCCCTTCATTGGCTCCCCATTCACAGCAGAATCAAATTCAAAATTCTCACCCTTACATACAAAACTCTCACCAACGCCGCTCCCTTCTACCTATTCTCTCTAATACACAAGTATACTCCAGCCCGTCCACTAAGATCCAACAATGACCTGCTCCTTGCACCCGCAACTATCACCTCCTCTCATGCTAGACTGCAGGACTTCTGTCGTGCAGCACCTACCCTCTGGAACACTCTCCCTCGTGCTGTCAGGCTTTGCCCTAATCTTTCTTCCTTTAAATGTTCCCAGAAGACTTTTCTGTTCAGGGAAGCCTACCACCCAACTCAATAATAAATTAATTTCACTTAGCTAACATCTTCCTCATCTAACTCTGTATTAACATCTTTCTCAATCTTGCAGTCCTCACCTCCTGTTTCTCAACCTCCTACCCTTCTAGATTGTAAGTTCCCACAGAAATAGGTCCCTCAATCCCTCCTGTATGTGTTTGTAAATTTTGCCCTGTATCTTACAAGTCTTGTATTGTTTTATTTAAATGAATTGTATCCATGGACAGCGCTGCGGAATATGTTGGTGCTTAATAAATAAAGTATAATAATAATAAAAATAATAATAATGCAAAATAATAGTGTCAGATCTGTAGATATGCAAAAAATTCCCTATATGAGAGATCATATTCTTGCCTTAGGTCTAAATATGATTTTATTGTATCTCGGTTAGAATCTTTTAGCTATCAGGCCTTTCTATCTCCATCTTTTAAAAATATTTGTCACTAGACTTGCAGAAAATTCCGGTTTACTCCGAATCAGTAAGATAATTATATATACCTAGTTCTCTATTAAATTTGTTCCAAGCTGCAATTATATTAAATATTGATTCTCTGACTGATTTTGTGATATCTCTTTCGGAAAGATGTAATAATCCTGCTGGTGAAGCTGGAGAAGTCTGGTCTGATTCTATTTGCAGATAGGTAACTAAATTGTTTCCTGTGATCCAGTCACTGGCTACCTTAACAATATATGCCCAATTATAATATTTTAAATTGGGAAATCCTAATCCCCCTAACTCTTTACTTTGCATCCATTTCCATAGTGCTATTCTTGGTTTATTCCCTTTCCAGAAAAATTGCGAACAATGTTTGTAAAAACTCTTTATGTCCTTTTCTTTTATAAATAAAGGGAGATTTTGGGAAAGGAATAACATTTTCGGTAGTATAATCATCTTAGCCAAATTAATTTTTGCTGAAAGTGATATAGGGAACTGACTCCATCTAGTTAATTTAGTTAGTATAGAGTGCTAAAGTTTATTATAGTTTATTTTATACCATTATGCAGGATTTTTTACTCCTTAAATGGGGTGTATTTTATACTCATCTCATTTTTATATAGCCATAGGATCTCGGATTTAGTTATATTAATTTTATACCCTGAGAAGGAGCTATATGTTTTAATCATTTCTAGTAAAATTGGTATGTTTTTCCTAGAATTCCCATTAAATATCAGCAAATCATCTGCATAAAGTGATAGAGCTATTCTAGATTTCTCTATTTGAATACCTTCCAGTTCTTTTCTAAGGCTTATTGCTAGTGGTTCGATAGATATATTAAATAGGAGGGGAAGAGTGGACATCCTTGTCTCATACCTTTGGCTATAGCTAGCATATCAGAGATAGAACCATTTATTAACAGAACAGAAGATGGGTTGCTATATATGAATTTTATAAAACTGTTAAAATTACCATTTAGGACTTCCGGTGGGCGGGCTGAAGAGGGAGCAGCTTGAGTAGTGAGCTCCGGAGCTGATTTCAATTTTAAGGGGATTAAGTGAAACAATTTTCTCTGATTTACTCTGGCTTGTTGAAATTCTGCTCCCCAGAAGCCCATGTGCACTTTAGCCTTAGCACATTTGGTGCCCGGCGATTTCAGCACTGGTAAGAACCATCCTACCCCCACCGCAAGTACGCTGGCACATAGAAGTGCATTTGTATATAGTGCCTGACTGATTTCTCACTGCACGGAGACACCGGCAATCCACCTAGGTGGTAGCAGCATTGGAGACACCAGGACTTCACTACTCTGGCTGGCGCCTAACTTTTATACAGAGCCGGATGCACTCTTCTCTCCCCGGACACCATCATCTGCCCCTCTAAAGCCGCGACGCCCCTGTGCAGTGATAGTGAGCTCAGAGGAAGGCCCGGAGCCCTCTTTGAATACCCGGGGGCAAAACTTAACACGGAGGCAAGAGGGGACAGTGGGGAGCAGCGCAAAAACATACCGGCAGCGCATCCTGGATAGAGACGACGTTGGCGTGAAAATAGCGGGCGCCATCTTGCCCGGTAAGCACATAGAGAAGGAGAAGGCTATCTGTGGCCTCCTGAAGTGCCGGACCCCACATTGCCTCAGCGATTTGCTCCTGAAGCAAAGGCTCGGTTTCCTGGTGTACCCGGAGGACGGCAGAAAGCCAAAAGAAAGGGTAAAGTACAGTCTACCTCATCTGGGCTCCTTTTTACCTAACAAAGCACCATCCTTGTTAAGAGCTGGGGTTGGAGGCCACATACCAGCAGGAAAAGTTGATAGCTTTATCTATTACACACTCTAAAAGCAGATAGCCCCTGAGGCTTGCAGCCTTGAGAACAGGCTCCTTGATTTAAGGGAGGAAAGGGGAAATCATTGACTTAGCACTTTTGGGACTTTGAACATTTCATCTGCCCTCTGGATATTAAGCTTACAGACGTACCCAAACAGAAAGCTTATAAAGTGTTGCCTTTGATTGAGTTTTTGCAGAGGGTTACTGGCAGCAATTTCCCTTTCTATATCACAGGCTCTTAAAGTCCAAATTACTGACGCTGCATGCTGAGGAGAATTTCTGTGACTCTCATCACTTGACTCTGACCACCTGCTGCTGGTAGTATTGCACTGTACTGTTATTTTTCTGCAACAGGGGTCAGTGGGAAGAGGGGAAACAAATCATCAGGCAATGTGTGTTTATTACATGCTCATACTGTGTTATTCTACATATATGTGACTTCCTGTGTCAGTGCATGGATACATTTCTGGCTGGTAACAAAATGTCAGGCAAAAATAAAAGTGTGGGTAAGAACAGGGGAGCTGCTGACCACTTGCCAGATACATCTCCTATCTCACAAGAGTCTAATGTATCACATGCAGACACGCATGTAGTGGTTCAGCAGCTTTCCTCCATCTTTCTCCCAAAAATTGAAAACTTGCAAAAAGGTTTAGATAATTTAACGGGAGAAATGAAACAATTTTCTATTAGATTTACTGAAAAGGAGGATAGAGTGTCGGGGCTTGAGGATATATCCTCGACTCATGACACCCAGTTAGATGTTTTACTGAAACAAAACATTGTTTTACACCAGAGATTAGAGGACTTGGAAAACAGGTCTCGCCACAATAACTTGCGAATATTAGGAATACCGGAGTGTAAAACCTAAGGACCTTATCCATTTTGTAGAAGTCACCCTGCCAGTGCTTCTTAAGCTAACCCCAGCAGTGTTTAAGGGCAGCGTGGAAAGAGCCCATAGGGTAGGCCCAGAAAGGCAACAGGAAAGGGGCAACACACCACCTAGGCAAGTTATGACTAAGCTTTTACACTTTCAGCTTAAGGTAGAACTGTTGCGAGCTTATAGGAAAGCCTCCCCAGTATTATTTGAGGGTTCCAAACTGTTAATATTTCAGGATTACTTCTCTGAGCTTATGAGAAAGCGCAAGGAATTTTCCCCAATCGGCTCGGAGCTGAATAGGGAAGGGAAAAAGGTATATCTCTTGTCCCCTGCCAGACTGAAGCTCCTGACCTCCTCAGGCCCCAAGTTCTTTGACTCTCCACAAGATGTCACTGAGTATTTGCGACAGGATAGAAATAGGGCGGGAGTAGGTTCACCTAGATCATCTCACTCAGACCCAGGCTGAAAGGGGGGGACGAAGTCTTATTGAAGGTCTACAACCTACAATTAATGTGATAAATGTGGTTAACTGTATTCTCACTGGTAATTTTGATGTGCTGTGATTATGCAAATGGTTATAAGGTTATTATTGTTCATGGTATTGTTCTTTTGTATGCTGCACTAGTCACTCTTGGTAGTGGGACGCCTCAATTGTACTGTTCCAAAAGGGATGGGACATTTGTTCCGCACACAGTTACGGGACACTTACTGATCAATAGTTTAAATATTCGTAACAATATAGATGAGGAACTAACCCCCCATCCCGATATGCAACAACCCCTGCCACTGTTCCACAGGGGGCTCCCTGAAGTTTACTTGTATGTTTATGTTAATGTTATGTGTTCTGTTACATGGTTTATTCTTTATGCTGCAGCCTTACAATTATACCGCTCTCATATGATTGGGACACTTTATATTTACCTAGGTGCTGAGTATCTAGGATCCATTAGTTTAAATATTCATGACAACATAGCTGAGGAAGGACCTCCCCAATCTAGAGAACATTATATCACTGTTTTACCAATCAGAGCTGCTTGATGTTAATGTGTATTCGTGCATAGTCGTTGATTTGGGGTTCTGTAAAAATATTACACCTACTTTTTCTGAAACCAACACCAATTTGCAAAGACTATATACGGTATTGCTGTTGAAGTGGTGGGGGGGTTTCCTTCCATCTCTCTAGAAATCTTGGCTCACATATTTAAGACGTCTAGGAGTGGACATTGCACTGTTGCAGGAGACCCATCTCTCTGAGACAGAGCATGAAAAATTGAGAAGGGATTGGGTGGGATCGGTGGAATATGTCTCGCACACTAACTCCAGCAGGGGCATTGCAATTCTTTTTGGGAAACGAGGGAATGTAGAAGTTTTAGCCACTCACAAGGATCCAGAGGGGAGGTATCTTGTTGTGAAGGTCAGAATAAATCAGAAGATATTGATACTATGTAACATATATGCCCCAAACTGTAAATCCACGGCCTTTTGGACTAAAATTATTCAGACTCTAACCCCATACTTGGGGCTAGACATAATACTTGGGGGAGATTTTAACTTAGTCCCAAACCCAATTTGTGATAGAATGCGGGATCCAGAGCGTCCAACAATGGGAAGTAGATCTGGGGGCAAAGGTACCTTTGAAAGAAAGGTGTTTGCTAGGTTATCTGACTCCTTGCAGCTCATTGATGTTTGGAGGCTACGTAATTCTGAAAGTAGAGACTATACATGTATTTCTAGGGCCACTCCAACGTTGTCTCGCATTGATCTGTTTATGATATCCTCTAATCTGATTCCGAGAGTGACCAAGACCAAGATTCACAATGTGGTGGTCTCTGATCACGCACCGGTTGAGTTAGTGGTTTCTGTTGGAGCTCTGGTTTCTAACAAGCATATGCTAAGGTTCGCGGGATTTCTTTATACCTCAGATGCCTTTTTAAAACATTTAACACATGCATGGAATGACTATTATACGGATAATCTCACTCATTTGGATACCCCAGAACTATTTTGGAACACGGCTAAAGTGGTTCTGACTGGGGATATCATTTCCTATGTGGCTGCACTGCGAAGGAAGGCACAGACTAAGTTGCAAAAGCTGCAAGAGAATCTGACAGATTCCTATCAGACATATTGCAGCAGGCCTTGCAAAGACAATAAAGATAAATATCTTACCACCAAAGGTGAATTGGATGTTTTTTTGAACCAACCGGCGGTGGCGCAACTTCTCAGAACGAGTGCCGGGTACCACAGGGAGGGAGACAGGTCGGGCAGGTTATTGGCCTCCCTTATAAATCACCGGGCGGTCCGTAGACCTATTGCGGCTATTAAATTTTGCAATCATACCCACAAGACACCTGAATCCATAGTAGGGGCGTTAGCGGAATATTACTCCAATTTGTACGCTAGCCAAAAGACCCCCCCACAGGAGGTTGTGGATTTATTTTGGAACAACTTAGACCTTCCACAGGTCAACCGGGAACAACTGGCAACTCTCAATTCCCCTATCTCCCCAGAAGAGATACTGAGAACAATTTCCTCCATGTCGAATGGGAAAGCGGCGGGTCCAGATGGTTTACCCATCGAGTTTTACAAACTATTAAAGCCTCATATTACCCCCACCCTAACTAAATTATACAATTTATATTACAAGGAGTCGGTCCCCCCCCCCCAAGACGTTTACAATGGCACATGTGTCTCTGATCCCGAAGCCGGGAAAGGATCCTGGCCTGCCTGAGTCTTATCGTCCCATTTCCCTTCTCAATTCGGACTACAAGGTACTAATGAAAATTTTATCCGATAGGCTAAAAATGATACTGACAGATATCATACACCCTGATCAAACCAGATTCATGTGTCACAGAACATCAGTGATGAACGTGAGGCGGGTGTTTCATGCTATAGCACATTTTGCGGACAAGTCTGGCGCCACACGAGCACACGATGACTCGGAGGCCTTCCTGCTGTCTCTTGACGCAGAGAAGGCCTTTGACAGGGTGGAATGGAGACACCTCCTTGATACGTTGCAACGCTTTGGTTTCTCGGGATCTTTCCCTCAATACATTAACAATATATATGCAGCCCTATGGATCCACATCATGGCTAATGGTTTATTCTCCCCGCGTATTATTCTACAGAGAGGCACTCGTCAGGGCTGCCCCCTGTCTCCCCTTCTTTTTAACCTGGCCATGGAGCCGCTGGCTATCAAACTATGCAAAGTTTTCCCAGGTATTGCACTGGGTAACACGAGACTGCAGCTGGCCCTCTACGCGGATGATATGCTCCTTTTTGTAGAGCACCCTGCAAAATATATCCCAAAGATTCTAGCAACAATTGAAGCGTTTGGGTCCTTTTCGGGTTATAGAATAAATGAAACCAAATCGGAAATATTGTGGCTGCGGAGGCACCTTACCCAATCCTTCCCATACCCATTCCAGGTTGCCAGTCCAACCTTGGTTTATCTAGGTATTCACTTATCCACTAACATCCAAACCCTATATCATGCTAATATTACGCGGGTGTGTCGAGCCATAGTACTAACCTTGGAAGACTGGAAGAACCTGCCTGTCTCCCTCACGGGCTATGTTAATTTAATTAAGATGGTGATTT
Organism: Bombina bombina; assembly: GCF_027579735.1. Classification (NCBI taxonomy): domain Eukaryota; kingdom Metazoa; phylum Chordata; class Amphibia; order Anura; family Bombinatoridae; genus Bombina; species Bombina bombina. Next base: position 682,154,698 of record NC_069502.1, on the reverse strand, counting down.
TACCACGGATCCTATACCCTCTCCTAATGACGCCCTTCTTGGTCACAAGGAGAGATATGGCTCTATACACACGGGCCCTATCGGGCTTCCTATGGAGGGGGGAGCAAACCTAGAATAGCCCTGTCCAAACTATATGCTCAACCCTCACAGGGTGGTTTGGGTCTGCCCAACCTTAAACTGTACAACTGGGCGGCACTCAATCGGCTTGTGCTGGATTGGCAATTAAAAACTAAACATTTTCACACGCCCGAGTTGGAGAGCTACGCCCTGGGGGGGGTTGACCTCTACTATCTACCCTATGTCTCCTTTGGCAGTGTCCCCTTGGAGATCAGAGACAACATTCTTTACAGAGATGTGCTGAGGGCATGGCGACTGACTTTGCGTCACGTTGGCCGTTGCTGTGTATCCTCAAGAATGATTCCGCTCAGGAACAATACTAGTTTCCCTCCAGGTATTGACACCTCTCCGTTTGTTGCTTGGGAGGGCATGGGTCTGTGCGCGTTGGGGGATGCTCTGGATCTAGCTAGGAGGTGTGTAAAGACTTTTGCTGAATTACAAACTCAGTTTAGGCTACCACAAACCCATGTCTATGCCTACCTCCAGATGAGACATTATATCAATCTGCTAATTAGGAATAATCCGTTCTTTTGGGAATCACATGCCCTTGGCCCATCGGTAGCTTCATTTAAACTTGGTAATTTTACCATTTCTGGGCTATACAGGACCTTATTAAGTAAAATTGAATCAACAAATTTAACTTTGTTAGTGAACAGATGGAGCAGGGACTTGGAGAGGGAAGACCTGATGGAAGTAATACAACAGAAATGTATAGAAAATGTTAAGAGGGCGACGCTGTCCATGACCCTTAGGGAATCCCAGACTAGAATGCTACATAGAGATTATATCATCCCACGAAGAATATCTAAGTGGAATCCTAATGTTGTGAATGAATGCAATAAGTGCAGGCTGCATGACCCCGACTTCCTCCATTATTTCTACACGTGCCCACGGGTTAAACAGTTTTGGTGAAGGATTTCTTACTGGCTTACTTATGTTATGGCGATTAAAGTGCACATTGCCATGGAACAAATCTGCTTTTTGGAGTGGAGGGAGACAAGTCCTAGGCATGGCCCCCTACTCACTACTGTCATTTTAATAGCAAGGAAGGTAATCTTGAAAGTATGGACGTTAAAGTCTGCTCCCACCTTTACAATATTTAAACGCAGCCTATATAGACAGTTGCTTATAGAGCAATTAGACACCAAGATGGATACTAACAAGAGACTGAAACACTTTATAAATAAATGGCAGGCATATGTTGTAACTCTGAGCCTGGAAACACAGAGACAATTATTAGCTCCATTTGCTCATACTGAGTACATGCTAGCAGCCTCTTTGAGGGGAGAATGGGGATTCCTATATCAAACGCAGGATGATACTGGGGAGGCGAGGGGAGTTCATGTCTAGAGAGAGGGACGCTGTTGTTTCCCCTTTTTTTTTTTTTTTTTTTCTTCTCCCCCCGCCACAAAGCTTGATTAAGAGTATCATGATCTATGCATGCAATTTTGATGGTTGAGTTATAGATTGATTGAAAGATTATTGTTTTGAGTTACAAAGATTCTTAGTTTAGAAAAAAAAAAAAAGAAGAGGATCAAATATGTTGAAAATCGCCAACAGCTTCTATAAGGGGCTGGATGGCATGAATACTTAGGAGGCCTGCCTTAATCTTAAGAATCAAGAACCAAGAATAAGAATAATGCTCTGTAAAGGTTGGCATCCTATTGTACAGATGACAAGTGGATCTTATTGCTTATCGTGCTGTATCATCTTCAGATGTATTTGTCACTTTTTGTGTTTTGTTTTTTTATTGTCCTCAGTAAAAAGTATTTAAAAAAAAAATTTACCATTTATTCTGAATTTTTCTCATGATGTAAAAAGGTGGTCCCATGTGATCGAATTGAAAGCCTTTTCGGCATCTATCATAATAAGGGCCGCTTCTTTTTGCTATTTGGTGTTCTGTTTATAAGATTTAAGCCAAATGTTTTTGATTAACAATAATAATCCCCTCATATTTCTTGTTGCATTTCTACCTTACATAAAACCTGTTTGATCTTGGTGTATTAATGGGTCCAGAATTGAATTTAGTCTACTTGCCAGAATAGAAGTTAGTAATTTATAATCGCTGTTTAACAGACAAATTGGTCTATATGATTCCATTGCTTCAGGATCTTTATCCTTTTTAAGAATTAGATTAATAATTGAAGCTGTAAAATAAGGAGATGCCATGTTATTTTGTATGAAATATAAATTAAAAAGATTTTTTAATATTGGGGCCATTCGGTCTTTGAGAATTTTATAAAACTCAATAGGGAGTTGATCTGGACAGCTGATTTAATTGCCTTCAAAATTTCTTCTATCTCAATGGGAGCATTAAGCATCTCAAGTTTCTCTCTGTCTAATTGTGGAACCTGATTCCCACCCCAGAAGTCCTGTTTATTGCTGGTATCTATATTTTGTTTCGAATATATCTTCTGAAAATATTTTAAAAAGATATCCTTAATTTCAGTGATATTTACAAATCGTTTCCCTTTATCTAGTATAGCCCCAATGTATGCTTTCTTTTTTTTATTTGAGTTTTCTAATAAAGCTAACCATCTCATGGTTTTCCCATTTAAATTAAGAAATATAGCCTTCTTCTTCATATCTTTTTGAAACATTTTATGATTTAAGAAGTTTTTTCTTTCTGTCTTTGATTCCTGATATTTTCTCCATAGCCTTCTAGTCGGGTTTTCAATGTACTTTCTAAAACTGTTTCTAAGAGCATTAGATAACTGAAGATCTCTGACTTCAATCTGTTTACTTATTTTAATAAGCCAAGCTTTGATCTCACCCCAGCAAAAGAAAGCTTTTGCTGTTTCCCAAAATATTTCGGCCTTTTCTCTGTATGACTTATTAAAAAAAAAATCACTCCATTTCCCCTGCATTCAATTGTGGAATTCTAAATTATTAAGCAGGTATCTAGGAAAAAACAATATTCTTGGCTGTTCCCCTCTGATGCTTTTCACAGATATTTAGAGAACTACTGGCATGATATGACACATATATGTCATTAATTTTTGTGTTTATATTCCATATGTAACAATTTTTCGCTAACAAGAAACATATCTATTCTTGAGAATTATTTGTAAGTTTTTGATTCACAAGTATAATGTCTCTGATCCGGGTTTTGCGTATGCCAGATATCTTTTAATTTCAGTAATTTACATATAGAAGCAAGTATCTTAGCTTCCTTATTATACTGTCTGTTGGCTCTTGTACTCATTCTGTCTATTTTAGGATGCATAGCCATATAAAAATCCCCAGCTAAGAAGATTAAGTAAGAGTCCACATATGCTGTTCACTTTAATGTTAATGTTACCAAAAATACTCATCTTTATGATTTGGCCCATAGACATTACATAATGTATATCTCTTAACTGCAATCTCTATTTGCATAATTATGAATCTCTCATCCTCCTCTAATTACTGTATCAATATTTTATAGTCCAAGTTTTAATTAAAAAGGCATGCAACCCCTTTCCTTCTTCCCCTACATGGTGTGGCAATAACTTCTCCTACCCATTTCCTTTTTAGCTTATTCACTTCTTGACTATTTAGATGTGTTTCTTGGATAATGGCAATATCAGGTGTATATCGTTGCAAAGAGTTTATAATCCTTTTTCTCTTGATGGGGGAGGTTAAACCTCCAACATTCCATAAAACAATATTTAGTCTAGTTACAACCATTTACAAAAAGAAAAAAATTGCATAAAGAACCACCCATTTTGTCTAATAAGAACATATAGCCCTTGAGGGAAGAGGTGGCAGAGAGAGAGGGAGAAGAGAGAGAAAAAATAGGTAAAAAAAAATAGATAAATAAATCAAACCTTGCTTTCTGGGGATACCTCCTATCATTAAAGAGGGATTTATTATCTCTAAAATCCATCTCCCTGCCCAACTCACACCATATCAGAGGTTTGTCTATCTTCACTCTTCTTGTAAAGGCTAGATATTTTTTAACATTCATTGCGGTATAAAATCATTTTAAACTGTCAACAAATTGCTTAGCTTTCTGTTTGGATTCGAATAACATCGGTTCTGAGTTATGATAGACTCAGACCTTAGCTGGATAAGTTACTATGACCTGTATGCCCATGTTAATCAATTGTGTACACAATGGTGTCAATTCCCTCCTTCTCATTGACGTACCAGCTGAAAAATCTTGAAATATAGAAATTGTGTCTTCTCCTATTTTAAGGAGGAATGATTTCCTATAATGTCTTAATATGTTAACTTTGTCTTGAAAATTAAGGTATTTGATAATCATTGTTCTCTTTCCATATCTAGATGTTCCCTGATCTCTAGATTGTCCCATCCTATGTGCTCTTTCCACTGATAGAGGACCTGTCTGAATTCCTAATATTTCTGGCAGGCGCACTGCCGCAAAATGATTCAGGTAAGCCTATAATTCTTAAATTGTTTCTACGTGACCTGTCTTCCATTTCCTCTAGTCTATTCTGATGAAAAGTAAGATTTTTCTCCTGACTTTTGATCAACTAATCTTGTGTCAAATCCTCGAGGTCTGAAATCCTATTTTCTACTTCAGCAATTCTAGATGCAAATTGTCTGTCTTCGAATGAGAGTGTAGAAAAATCTTTCTGTAGTTGTTGTTGGTGATCATTTCAGTAATCTGTCTGACTAAATTTTGAGGGTCTACTAAAGCCATTGCAGTGCTTGAATCTATGCTATTGTCTATGGATACCTCAGCATTAGCCCTAGTTTTTTTTTTTTTTTTTGTTTAGGGGGCATCCCTGGTGTTTTAACCTTTGTAGTGTGAATATATTTTTCCATCCAGAAAATAAGATTGTAACTTGGCAAAAAAGTGTCAACCAAGCTGAATGAAACTGTGCCTTCTGCAGTTGTGGTTACTATGGCCACACAATGTGCACTAGATAACAAAATAATGTGGCAAACCTATATGAAAGTAAAAATAGTGTGTGATGGCCTCATTGAAGATAATTGCTAAAGGTAATACAAAACTATGTGTATAAATTCCTTCATTTTTTTTCTGTCTATACAAACTCAATCAAAATTGTGAATCTAATAAAGTGCTCAAATAAGTGTTGTGGGACGTGTCTTAAATACTTTGTGACCTCACCCCCCTAAACAATACAACTTCCCAATTACAGTCAACCAATGATTATTTCCACCAGAATGTGCCCTTTAAGCAGGATTTCTTCAAATGCGGTTCTTATCCTTATACGCATACACAGAAATGGTCTAGATCAAGTTACAGCTCTTTCATCACTGAGTCTTGATTGCTACATTTAGTCATATAGTGTTTAGCTGTCTTAAACCATTTTATACCTCTTGGTTTCTTTGGGGATTAGGCTGGATAATCTCCCACTGAATCTTTATATCATTATCTGATATCCAGATTACACAATCATCCAGAACTGTCTCCAATCCCACCCAAGGATTATTTGAATATTAGGAAATATATCTCAACCACCTTCTATATCACATAACCATGGCTCAGCATCCATCTACAGTATATGACGATCATATTATCAGATATCAAACAACTTAAGGACCAATAGAGCTTTTACATTAGTAACCAAAGATTTTTCATAATTTCTCTGTACTAACTATAATACCCCAAAGAATAAAGGTATATGTAGGAATACTGTTCATATATAGGCATCAGAAAAACAGAGAGGGAATCAAGTCCATCTAAAAAAAAGAAACAGAAAAACCAAGCAAGACAGGCTTTCAGCAGTAGATCTCTTCACATGTTTCCAAAGTTCTTGTATCTGATGCAACAAACCACATTATTAATTAAACCTCATATGATTGCACCTAGCAATCTAACATCCGTCAACGTCTGTTTCTGTAATAATAGTTCACAGCTCAATATCTTCTTTAACAAGCTCTCTGCTTTTCCCAGTGAGTGTGTCCTCCATTATCAAAGAGTCTTCAAATGGATAAAGGGGCCGCTCCACTCTGAACCCCTCCTGCCCAGTTAACACCCTTACTGCAGCCTGTGTGTACTATCTGTACAAAGATATCAAGTGTCCCTTCCAACAATAGTAAAGATAACAGCATTACTTATCTTTTTCTCGCAACAATTAAGGTGATGCACCTGCATTCCCTGTATCTCCTCCTAAATTACATTAGGGAGCGATGTAGAATCTTTGCTCTCATAGGGTCGTGTGAGCTTGCTGCTGGTTATGATTCATCTCCTACTCCAGAGAAGAACAGCAGAGCCGTGAGTATGACCGCGCTGCTCTGTCACTCGATTCTCGACAGAGATTCTGGGAGGTGTCTTCGGGTGCTGTATCCACTTTATCCAGGTCCCACCGTAGACAGCAAAAGTACGCCGCTTCCTTTTTCTTCTTGTTACCCACAGGCTGGATCCCGGGTGCGGGGCTCCTCAGATGTGACCCTGACTCTGTGACAATGGTCAGTGTTGCTCAATTCGCAACTTAAGGCAAGATCCCAGTGTTCAGGTGAAAACAAACACTTAGGGAAAAACCGCACACAGCTGTAATGGCGTGCGCTCTCCCAAACCACGAGCGCTTAGTTGCACGCTATACGTAGCTCCGCCTTCTGACCTCCAGTCTATCAAATCTGAAATGTTAATGTACCTGCAACAAATTTTTATATGGCTGAAGCTCATTTATATCTGTCCACAGCAAAGTAGATAAACTAAACATAGTCCCAGGAAACCTTCCTTCCTTCCTTCCTTATGAAACTATATATTTTATAAACAATTTCCTGCATCTTAACCCCTCACAGTGGGCCTCAGAAATGCTTTTTAATTGATGCCAGGGTTAACAGTGTCTAGAGGTATGTAATAAATGAATATAAATAGAAACTTAGATGAAAATTGAATATTAAGAAATTTTTACATATTTAAGCAAATTAAATTTTACTGGATGCCTTATATACTTATTTGTCAGTTTTTTTAAATGTGTTTTCAAAGTTTTGGATAATCACTATATTGCATTCTGTCTGTTACAACCATGGCTATCCAGAGAAACAAACTGGGAAATTATTTCCAAGAATTTAGCCATAGGAGTGCATACCTACACTACTGGTTACAGTACATACCTACACTACTGGTTACTGTGCATACCTACACTACTGGTTACAGTACATACCTACACTACTGGTTACTGTGCATACCTACACTACTGGTTACAGTACATAACTACACTATTGGTTACTGTGCATACCTACACTACTGGTTACAGTGCATACCTACACTACTGGTTACAGTGCATACCTTCACTACTGGTTAATGTGCACACCAACACTACTGGTTACAGTGCATACCTCACTTACTAGTTACTGTGCATAGCTACACTACTGGTTAAATTGCATACCTACACTACTGGTTACAGTGCATACCTCCACTACTGGTCACTGTGCATACCTACACTAGTAGTTACTGTGCATACCTACACAATTAGTTACTGTGCAAACCTACACTAGCAGTTACAGTACATACCTCCACTACTAGTTACTGTGCATACCTCCACTACTGGTTACTGTGCATACCTACACTACTGGTTACAGTGCATACCTACACTAGTGGTAACTGTACATATCTACACTGGTGGTTATTGTGCATAACTACACTAGTGCTTACTGTGCATACCTACACTACTGGTTGCTGTGCATAAATACACTAGTGGTTACAGTACATACCTACACTAGTGGTTACTGTGCATACCTAAACTACTGGTTACTGTGCATACCTACACTAGTGGTTACTGTGCATACCTACACTGCTGGTTACAGTGCATACCTACACTAGTGGTTACTGTGCATACCTACACTACTTGTTACTGTGCATTTCTATATTAGTGGTTTCTGTGCATACCTATATTAGAGGTTTATGTGCATACCTACACTATTGGTTACTGTGCATACCTACACTAGTGGTTACTGTGCATACCTACACTACTGGTTACTCTGCATACCTAGACTAGTGGTAACTGTGCATACCTACACTGGTGGTTACTGTGTATACCTACACTAGTGGTTACTGTACATACCTATACTAGTGGTTACCGAGCATACCTACACTACTGGTTACTGTTCAAACCAACATTAGTGGTTACAGTGCATACCTACACTAGTGTTTACTGTGCATACATACACTACTGGTTACTGTGCATACCTGCACTAGTAGTTACTGTGCATACCTACACTAGTGGTTACTGTGCATACCTACACTACTGGTTACTGTATATACCTACGCTAGTGGTTACTGTGCATACCTACACTACTGGTTACTGTGCATACCTACACTAGTGGTTACTGTATATACCTACGCTAGTGGTTACTGTGCATACCTACACTAGTGGTTACTGTATATACCTACACTAGTGGTTACTGTGCATACCTACACTACTGGTTACTGTATATACCTAAGCTAGTGGTTACTGTGCATACCTACACTACTGGTTACTGTGCATTTGGTAAATCTCAGTTTTTGGTCCTTGCCCTAGTAATCTTTCATTTATCAGCAAGAAATCTATTGTAGAAAAGGAATGGTGTGACTTAGATTAACAGGTAAAGCCCAGTTTATCAGGATTTTGGTTATGCCAGGCATCCTTTAAATTCAATATTCTTCTAAATTTTTTGAACCATACAATTTCTTGGTACCCTACACATTGCCTGATCTATGCCGATCTATCGGGATTTGTGATATAAGGTAAAAATCTCCCCCTATTATTAGATTAGCTTCTTAATAGTCTAAAAGTTTTTTCTGCATTCTTTCCCAGAATTTTCTATCAAAATTATTAGGTCCATATAAATTACAAAGTATGGGCGCAATCAAATATACGGCGCACATCGGGGTATTACATAAACCCCACCGGCAGTTCATAAAGTGTTCAAATCAGCCAATAGAATTTCAGTAGCTCTTATCCTATTGACTGATTTGAACAGCCAATAGGATTTCAGTAGCTCTCATCTGATTGGCTGATTTGAATTTGAAGGCTCAAATCAGCCAATAGGAATTCAAGGGACGCCATTTTTAATCACGTACCTTGAATTCCTATTCAGTGTACGGCAGAGATCGTATGAAGATGTTCCTCCACGCTCAATGGTTCCGCGGTCGCCGGTCTTCAGTTCCAGAGTCGCCGGTCTTCAGTTCTGCGGTCATCGGTCTTCAACTCCGCCCTCCGCTCCGCGCCGGCTGGTTCCTGGAAGAAGAAAGAAGAAGTCGCCGCTTGGAAGAAGACTTCACCGTCTGGAACAGGACCTTCTCCACTGAACTTCAAGACAGGTGAGGACCACTTGGGGGTTAGACTTAGGGTTTTTTAAGGTTTTTTTTGGGGGGATTTATTTTATTTAGATAGCGCGGGCAGCAAAAGAGCTGAATGCCCTTTTAAGGGCAATGCCCAACAAATGCTCTTTTCAGGGCAATGGGTAGTTTAGGGTTTTTAGTGTTAGGTTTTTTTTTGGGGGGGTTGGTGGGTGGAGGGGTTTACTGTTAGGGAGGGGCTTTGTGTGTTTTTTTTGGCAAAAGAGATTATTATCTTGGGGCAATGCCCTGCAAAAAAGTCATTTTAAGGGCTACTGGTAGTTTATTAGATTAGGGGGTGTTTTTATTTTGGGGGGGCTTTTTTATTTTCATAGGGATTAGGTGTTATTTATTTAAAATTTTGTAATTTTATTTATTATTTTTGGTAATCTTAGATTTTTTATTTTCTGTAATTCTTGCTTAAAGGGACAGTCTAATCCTGAATTTTGATTAGACTGCCCATTTAATTTATACTTAGTTTATTTGTATTTTAAAAGTAGTGTTTTTATTTTAATTTAATAGTAACTTTAGTATTTTGTAAATTAGGTAATTTTAGTTTATTTAGGGGGGGGGGTTAGGTTGGGGGGGTTAGGTTAGGTTAGGGGTGAGGTTTATTGCGTTGTGGGCTATGGCGGTTTAGGGGTTAATAGACTTTATTAGTTATTGCGGTGGGGGATTGCGGTTGACAGGTAGATAGACATTGCGCATGCGTTAGGTGTTAGTTTATTTTTGCAGGAATTTTCGGGAGTTACGATGCTCCCATACTCAGCGCAAGGCTTGCTGCGGCTGCCTATTATGGCGAGGTAAAAATGGAATAAGATTTTTCCATTTTCGCCACGTAAGTCCTTGCGCTGGATATTGGATACCGATTTGCAACGCGGTTCTATGTTAGCCTATGGGAGTAATAATTGCAGGCGACGGGTGAAATATACGCGCATAACTTGTATGCTACGCCGTGGTACCAATCACTTCCCCCACCCAGCCAGTTTTAAGTTTAAGTAATTCTTTGGAGTTTAAGAATGTTTCTTGTAGAAATGCAATGTGTGTTGATAGACTCTTTAAATGATTAACTATCATTTTCATTTTTAAAGGTGAGGATATACCCCTAATATTCCATGAGATCATATTACATACTGCCATATCTTTATTAAATTTTATCTGTATGTCCATAACAAGGAATAGAGAGAGAGAATAATAATCCTACAAACCCAAAATAATTAAAATCATAAAAATCTACTAATACCAACCTACATAAAACCTTAGGGTGACAGGCCAACATAAGCCCACATACAAATTGAATGAGTCTTATATTCACACCAAACTGCTCTCTCTTGATAAATTTAGGAGAGACATTTTGCGATTGACTGTAGATTCTACCATCATTTTAAAGATTCATCAAAAAGTTATTGGCCGCTTCTGCATTATTTAGAAACTGCTATTTATTATTAACTTGAATCTTTATACTTGCTGGATATACCATAAATGCATTGAGACCCTTTTGAATCAAAGTTGTACAGATTGGGGTCATTTCCTTTCTGCAAATAAAGGTCTCTAGAGAGAAATCCTAAAATATCAGAATTCTGTCTTCACCCCAAAATAACTTCCCTTTTCTTTCTAAAATGAGCCATAGGGGCCGATTTAACAACAGACTGACTGTCCATCATAATCAACTCAGCGGATCATGTCCGACAGACATCGATGAATGCCGACAGCATATGCTATTGACATTTATCATTGCACAAGCAATTCTTGAGAACTGCTTGCATAATGCCGCCCCCTGCAGATTCAGTTCAGCAGGGGGTATCAATCAGCCAGATTGTGTAGGATCGGGCGGATTGATCACCGCAGCCTCAGGGCAGACAGACCAGTTATGAAGCAGCGGTGTTAAGACCGCTGCTTCAAAACTGCTGTTTCTGGAGCACAAGTGTGTGGTCAGGTGAGACACCTGTTCAGTATTACCTCCTCTGCAAGCTGTTGGCGAACTCTTCGCGCCTAAACCCTAAGATACTGGGTGGCCTGCTCAGCAATTCAACCGCTGCTGGATCTGAACTGTGCCACAATACCGCACAAAATCCTACCCTGCCTTGACTTGGGGACCTGCCTTCAGACCTGACTGGGCATACTCCTTAGCTACAGGAAGGGAAGCCTTGTCCTTCTAACTTGCCTTAAATATATCTGTACCCTCCTTAACCTGGAACGGAGGTTGGACGCTGACAAATTCTGAGAAACTTTTGGTTAAGAGCCTGTGCTAAGGCTATTCCTGAATCAGCTGCTGAACTCGGCGGGATGACCCGCCTGCTCTTCATCTAACAAGCCAAAATCGTGGCAGTTGTTGTTTTTTACCTGTGGACTCCGTTACTCTGTCCGGAATTGGAGACTGCTGGCCGGGCTTGTTTACGGCGGAGCTGAGCTGTCCTTGTTGCCTGCTGTGGAGGGGCCGGTCTCGCAGCTGTACACGGTCCGCTGTCTCCTCCCACCGGTGTTGCGTGAGGGACGCGGACCACTACTGGCGTCTGGTGAGTCCTGTTGGAGCCCGCAATCCCATTCACGGATCCTGCCACCCCGGTGGTCACTGGTCTCTGGAACTGCTTCCTGCACTCGGCAGCCGTGACTGGGCGCACTCCCCTCCCACCGGTGCTGCGTGAGGGGGGTTGCGCTGAAGAGATCTGCAAGTCCGGAGAGGCTCCCAGAGTAAAACATTGGGTAACATCCAAGTGACTTTTTGTGACTTTTTGTGTGTACTTGAGGGTTGCGCCCCCCCCCCCCTACTGAGATAACTTTACTACTCAGGCCAAGGGGAAGGATTGCTCCCATGAAAATGATAGAGGGGAGGTGAAAAATCTTAATAGTCACTTGGTATCTGTTCCTGCTTAGGAAAAGGCAGGATAAGGTCTAATTTCAGAGAAAACTGCCTATTTAACTGTGCTATAAGTTGCATGTAGCCTTTCTTTTTGTTCTCTTCTTTAAAAAATTTTTTTACAAAACTGCTGTTTCTGGCAAGCTTTTCTACCAAGATTTTTGAGGGAGGACACTGCATGCCTAAAACCTCTGGAAGTTTTTCAGATACAAATGTATTCAAGTCAGCATATTCAGGTGTCTCTGATAATCCTATTACATTTTATCATGTACTTGTGCTATTGCGCAACCTTCCTGTACTTGTGCTCTTGTGCAGCCTTCCTGTGCTTGTGCTCTTGTGCAACCTTCCTCTACTTGTGCTCTTGTGCAGCCTTCCTGTGCTTGTGCTCTTGTGCAACCTTCATGTACATGTGCTATTGTGCAGCCTTCCTGTACTTGTGCTCTTGTGCAGCCTTCCTGTACTTGTGCTCTTCTGCAGCCTTCCTGTACTTGTGCTCTTGTGCAGCCTTCCTGTACTTGTGCTCTTGTGCAGCCTTCCTGTACTTGTGCTCTTCTGCAGCCTTCCTGTACTTGTGCTCTTCTGCAGCCTTCCTGTACTTGTGCACTTGTACAACCTTCCTCTACTTGTGCTCTTGTACAGCCTTCCTGTACTTGTGCAATTGTGCAGCCTTCCTGTACTTGTGCTCTTCTGCAGCCTTCCTGTGCTTGTGCTCTTGTGCAGCCTTCCTGTACTTGTGCAATTGTGCAGCCTTCCTATACTTGTGCTCTTCTGCAGCCTTCCTGTGCTTGTGCTCTTGTGCAGCCTTCCTGTACTTGTGCTATTGTGCAACCTTCCTGTACTTGTGCTTTTGTGCAGCCTTCCTGTACTTGTGCCCTTGTGCAACCTTCCTGTACTTGTGCTCTTGTGCAGCCTTCCTGTACTTGTGCTATTGTGCAACCTTCCTGTACTTGTGCTCTTGTGCAGCCTTCCTGTACTTGTGCCCTTGTGCAACCTTCCTGTACTTGTGCTCTTGTGCAGCCTTCCTGTACTTGTGCCCTTGTGCAACCTTCCTGTACTTGTGCTCTTGTGCAGCCTTCCTGTACTTGTGCTCTGGTACAGCCTTCCTGTACTTGTGCTCTTGTGCAGCCTTCCTGTACTTGTGCTCTTGTGCAGCCTTCCTGTACTTGTGCTATTGTGCAGCCTTCTGTACTTGTGCACTTGTACAGCCTTCCTGTACTTGTGCACTTGTACAGCCTTCCTGTACTTGTGCACTTGTACAGTCTTCCTGTACTTGTTTATATGAGAAAAAGTAGAAGAAAAAAGAGTGAGAGAAGATAAAAAAACAAATTGTCCCACAATCAAAAAAAAAACCCAGGAAAAAAAATGCATATTTTTCTATGCCTCTTTGTGAGGCCCAATCATGAGTGTGGCCTAAGGTGGTCATCTATTTGGCCTAACACTATGGCCTTCTAAGCATTTAAAATAGAAGTAAATTGGAAAGTTGTTTGAAAATGCATGCCTTATCTGTATCATGAAAGTTTAATTTTTACTAAATTATCCATTAAATAATATGAAATAGACTTTTTCTCTAAAGTCTACCAACCTATTTTTTTTTTTTACAGACATTTCAACAATGCAACTAATCTGACAAATTCTGTTCTGATATTTCTGTCTGCCTGTGGCAGCAGCCAGCAAAAAGTAAGTGATGTCATGTAGAGATCTCGAACTCTATGAAAAGAGGATCAGGAACTGCTGAGGAAACAGGCAGACAAAACTAAAGCAGAGGGATTATACACAGACATAGCTGAATTGACAGAAAAATGAATGTAATGTAAATGTCCAGAACTTAAACCAGCCAGGTCACAATAATGTAGAAAGTTTATTTTGTATTAAAGGGACAGTCAAGTCCATAAAAAAATATTCATGATTCAAATAGGGCATGACATTTTAAACAACTTTCCAATTTACTTTCATTGCCAATTTTGCTTTGTTCTCTTGGTATTCTTAGTTAAAAGCTAAAACTAGGAGGTTCATATGCTAATTTCTTAGACCTTTAAGGCCGCCTCTAATCTGAAAGGATTTTGACAGTTTTTCACCACTAGAGGGCATTAGTTAATGTGTTTCACATAGATAACATTGAGCTCACGCAAGTGAATTTACCGAGGAGTGAGCACTGATTGGCTAAAGTGCAAGTCTGTCAAAAGAACTGAAATAAGGGGGCAGACTGCAGAGGCTTTGATACAAAGCAATCACAGAGGTAAAACGTGTATAATTATAACTGTGTTGGTTATGCAAAACTGAAGAATGGGTAATAAAGGGATTATCTATCTTTTTAAACAGCAAAAATTCTGGTGTTGACTGTCCCTTTAATGGACTATGAAATTGATGGGTTAGAAAATGGAACTAATTCTGCAGTGCTGTGCCAAGAAACCACCTGTCCCAGATAAAGAATATTGTATTTTTATAGCTTCTGTAAAGAAGCCACACACACACACCTGGGGCTTTGTCTTTAGGAGGAAATAACTAGAACTAAATAAAAAATGTAGAAATTAGTAATTAAAATACATTTTATGGACATCTTGTTAGAGGTAGTATTTTAAATTATACTAATTCCTTTCAAATGCACAAAATAGAGACCGAAATGAAAAGAGTATGAATTACATCAGTGATGACCAGCTTGTTAACACATGGGGACTGCAGATCAATATTTTCGAAGCCTTAAAGGGACAGTCTAATCCAAAAATTTTAATTTTTAAAAAGATAGATAATGATTTTAGATAACATTCCCCAGCTTTGTACAAACAACATTGTTAATATATTAAAGGACCATTAAACTTGAGATTTCAACAACGCATAAAATGTTTCATTATTGCAAGTGCGACATTATTGCAATATACATTCATTATTTTGCTGCCTTTTGCTGTAAAATACATCTAAAATTTGTGCTTGTTTTACATTCTCCCCGGGAGGTTTGGGTTAGTACTTTTAGGCAATTTATGTAAGCTTTTGTTTACTTCACCCTGTCCCCTAAGATTCTCAGCAGACACGTTTGTAAAGGGTGAATTATCAGTATTGTCTCAACAATCATGATAGGAGAATCATTCTTTGCAATAGTAACTAGGTTGAATCAGTGCTAAACCACCTTAAAGGGACACTAAACCCAATTTTTTCTTTTATGATTCAGATAGAGCATGCAATTTTAAGCAACTTTCTAATTTACTCCTATTATTAATTTTTCTTTGTTCTCTTGCTATCTTTATTTAAAAAGCAGGAATGTGATGCATAGGAGCTGGCCATTTTTGGTTGAGAACCTGGGTTATGCTTGCTTATTGGTGGGTAAATGTAAGCCTCCAATAAGCAAGTGCTATCCATGGTGCTGAACCTAAAATGGGTTGGCTGCTAAGATTTACATTCCTGCTTTTAAAATAAAGAAAGCAAGAGAACAAAGAAAAATTGATAATAGGAGTAAATTAGATAATTGCTTAAAATGTCATGCTCTATATGAATCATAAAAGAAAAAAAAATTGGGTTCAGTGTCCCTTTAAGGGAAGAGATAAGGGCAGGCTTCCCCCAGAGTTTGTGCTATATCTGAATATTAGTTTGTGTTTGGTTAGCAATGATTCTTTTGTTCTGGGAGACAGCGAAATCAGTGAAATGAACAAACATAAAACAATATACTCATTTAAAAAAACAAAACTGCAGTTTCCATTGTAAAATTATTCTCAGATATGAAGGTTCAAAATCATGTACAGCCGTCTTCAGTGTCTTGAAAAAGTCTGCAGAAGCCAGACGAAACGCGTAGACGACAGGACAGTTCTTTTGAACAGCTGTTAGTATCCAGCAAGAGCCATATAAGAGACGAAAAGTTCCAAGTGAAAACCAGAGCGGAGGATATACAGGACAGCTTACTCTAATTACCCGGATCTGTATCAAGGACTTGTTATAACCAATACTCATTTATTTTATTATCTTGTAAGTGCAATAATTTATACGCTTGGAATAAAAGTGTTTTAGATTTACCTTGAGTCCTGGATGCGCTCTTGTGCTTTATTGTTTCAGTCAAAATCATGTAGTTTACAATTTGTGTTTAGTGGGTCTTTAATATACTTTATAACCTTTGAACCTCTAAATATCTGCCTCTATGCCACTAGATAGTCTCTTATCTCTGCATTTATATAGCTTTTCACAGCAAGACATTGTTAGTTCATGCGTGTCATATAAATAACATTGTGCTCACATCTGTGGAGTTATTCATGTGTCAGCACTAACTAAAATACAAGTCTGTAAAAAGAACTGAGATAATAAAGGCAGTCTGCAGAGTCTTATATACAATGTAATCACAGAGGTAAAAAGTATATTAACCGCATAACGATGTCAGACACGTCCTCATTTGGATGTCAGCTAGGATGTCTTCTGGGGTTTGAAGTGCTGGAAGCGACCGCACGCCATATTTCCATTAGATGCATATTAATGCATAAGAAGGAGGGAGTGGGAGGGGGGGAATCCAATGTTGGGCAAGGGATCTGGAAGGGCGAGGGGGGAGGGTATTGAGGGCGGGGGAGCAGCTACACTACAGAAAATTGGGGATTTTATTTATTTATTTAAAAAAGGCACATTTTTTTTAACAAATCGGGTCCTGGCAGACAGCTGCCAGTACCCAATATGGCAGCAGCTAGGTAGATGGGGGAGGGTTAGAGAGCTGTTTGGGAGGGAATCAGGGAGGTTTGGGGCTAAGGGGGATCCAACACTGCAGAATAACTATATATTTAGAAAGAGAAAAATAAAAGCCTTTTATTTTAGTACTGGCAGACTTTCTACCAGTACTTAAGATGGCGGTGACAATTGTAAGGTGGGGGAGGGTAGAGAGCTGTTTAAGGGGGGTCAGGGAGGGATCAGGGGGTGGGATGTGTCAGGTGGGAGGCTGATCTCTAAACTAAAGCTAAAATTAACATTACAAGCTACCTAATTAACCCCTTAACTGCTGGGCATAATACAAGTGTGGCCTTCTAATTACCAAAAAGAAATGCCAAAGCCATATATGGCTGCTATTTCTGAACAAAGGGGATCCCAGAGAAGCATTTACAACCATGTGTGCCATAATTGCACAAGCTGTTTGTAAATAATTTCAGTGACAATCCTAGTTAGTGAAAAAGTGAATGATTTTTTTTATTTGAACGCATTTGGCGGTGAAATGGTGGCATGAAATATACCAAAATGGGCCTAGATTAATACTTTGGGTTGTCTACTACACTAAAGCTAAAATTACCCCTGCAAGCGCCCTAATTAACCCCTTCACTGCTGGGCATAATACAAAAAAGCAATGCCAGAGCCATATATGTCTGCTATTTCTGAACAAAAGGGATCCCAGAGAACCATTTACAACCATTTGTGTCATAATTGCACAAGCTGTTTGTAAATAATTTCAGTGAGAAACCTAAAAGTGTGAAAAAGTTGGTAAAAAAATGAATTCATTTTTTATTTGATCTCATTTGGTGGTGAAATGGTGGCATGAAATATACCAAAATGGGCCTAGATCAATACTTTGGGTTGTCTACTAAAAATATATATACATGTGAAGGGTTATTCAGGGATTCCTGACAGATATCAGTGTTCAGATGTAGCTATCGCTAATTTTGAAAAAAAAAAAAATGGTTTGGAAATAGCAAAGTGCTACTTGTACTTATTGCCTTAATACTTGCAAAAAAAGCAGAGAACGTGTAAACATTGGGTATTTCTTAACTCAGAACAAAATTTAGAAACTATTTAGCATGGGTGTTTTTTGGGGCTTGTAGATTTGTAACAGAATTTGTGGGTCAAAGGTAGAAAAAGTGTGTTTTTCTATATTTTTTTATCATATTTTATATTTTTTATAGTAAATTATAAGATATGATGAAAATAATAGTATCTTTAGAAATTCCATTTAATGGCGAGAAAAACGGTATATAATATGTGTGGGTACAGGAAATGAGTAAGAAGAAAATTACAGCTAAACACAAACACTGCAGAAATGTAAAAATAGCCCTGGTCCTAAACGGTCAACAAATAGAAAGGTACTCTGGTCACAAAGGGGTTAATATAACAGTGTTTGTTATGCAAAACTGGGGAATGGGTAATAAAAGGATTATCTATATTTTAAAACAATTTCTGGAGTAGACTATCCCTTTAAGGGCTGCATGCAAATGTATGGCTATTAAACACAAATAATATTTTCTCACAAATGGCCAGGCAGGAAGGTAGTTGCAGGGTACCCTCAATCTACTGTTCTCCCCTTATGAGCGCTCTTTTAAAGATACTCTAAAGTCAAAATGAATGTTTCAAGATTTAGCTAAAGTACAAAATAAAAACTTTCCAATTCACTTCCATTATAAAATATGCACAATCTTTTTATTTGCACGCTTTCTGAGACACCATCTCGTACTGAGCATTTGCAGGAGTTCACAGTATATACCTATATGCATTTTGTGATTTGACTGATGGGCTGGTGATACAGGGGAATGGAATATTTGTCATTTTAAAGTCTACTGTTTATTTGAAATTCTATTTTGCCTTTTGCACCAATACTCAAATACCACATTGTATTCTTCTCAGAAAGTCAAAATTGACTTATATAACACAGATGCAATAAACACCACCTTGAGCTCTCTTAGCTTGAATACTGATGCACTCGCCCTCATAGGAATATGTGCATATGCCACTTAAAAAAACAGTAATAGCTTTTAATAGATGCACTTTTGCTAATGGATGTATATTGAAAAAATGCTTCTATTTAAAATGTAAATGCATATATGCACATTTCAGTTTTGCCCTTTCTATCCCTTTAAACAGCAAAACCATCATAAGTGTATGTGTGTTAGTGGGTGGGTGTTTGTGCACATGCCCATCAAAAGCTTTCTACAATAGAATGTCTCAAAAAACAGGTTTTAATTATGTTTTAATTCTTATTAGTAATAATATATACAATTAAGAACACAAGAAAAAAGTTACAAATATAAAATTATTTAATCAAGCAACAAAGTCAAAGATTCACACAATTTTTTTTACAATTAATATGTAAAGCAAAGTCATTTCCAAAGATAAATCACTACAGTCATAAATAGTCTATCAAATCAATTGCTGTGCACAACCCAAGGGGAGTAATTAAAGTGACCTTGAAACAAAACATTTTCTCAGTCTGACCCTAATCGCTGTTCCCTAGTCCTTACCTAATGCCAACCTTTACCTGAGCTTACTAAACCCTACATCTTGCTTACCACTTCCCCTTATCATTATCCCTTTTTATGGTCCTAGGCCTGTTCTGGCCCTCTACAGAAAAGAGTGAAACGGCGGCTTCACTTTAAAGGGACAGTCTAGTAAAAAAAAAGTTTCATGATTCCGATAGAGCATGTAAGTTTAAACAACTTTCCAATTTACTTTTATCTTCAATTTTGCTTTGTCCTCTTTGTATTCTTAGTTGAAAGCTAAACCTAGGTAGGCTCATATGCTAATTTCTTAGACCTTGAAGGGTGCCTCCTATCTGAATGCATTTTGAAATGTGTTCACAACTAGAGGACGTTAGTTCATGTGTGCAATATAGATAACATTGTACTCATGCCCGTGGAGTTATTTGGGAGTCAGCACTGATTGGCTAAAATGCAAATCTGTCAAAAGAACTGAAATAAGGGGTCAGTCTGCAGAGTCTTAGCACAGAGGTAAAAAGTATATTAATATAACTGTGCTGGTTATGCAAAACTGGAGAATGGGTAATAAAGGTATTATCTATCTTTTTAAACAAAAAATCTGGTGTAGACTGTCCCTTCAACACACAATTACCCATAAACTAATATGATATAATACAAGAATGACAAATGATATCCACAACCTAACCAAGGTGAAACACCTCACAGAGCAAAACACACCCAACACAATAAAAAACCCACATGGTAAACTACATACCTCCCACTACCATAAACGACAGATAAAAATATAATATACAAATATAACACGTACTATGTTTAAGTACAGAAATCTATTTATTTTTTATGTGCACAAAAATAACTTTTTGGCCCTATCCATCAAAATATATTTTTTACCAAAACTTACTATAAATATCTCAAATTTATATCTTTGACAAATATTAAGATATAATATTAAAGTAAACGTTAAGGAAAAGGGTAAGGAAATATACTTACATATCTGCTATGATTACAGTTTCATGGAGTAGCACTGCATTGTCATGATGGAGTCCTTGGTTATAATGCATATTAAAACCAAAATGTGAGCCATTGTGACCCACATTTGTATATGCTTACCCAACATCCATTGCTCCTATGAAACCACTGGTGGTTGAGGTTTCCTGTGGAAAAAAAAGTCATCTAATTTGTTTAGATGTGAATATGTTCTATACAATGGTTTATTTTTGAATCAGCAAATATGAAGCAAACAAATGAACCTGTTTGGGCAGTAGGAGTGACTAAAGTTTCATGTAATATTAAATTGATAAAATTAAAAAAACAGCACTTTCTCTGAAAAGACTCTAGTGTTCACCAAACAATTATTGAAACACCAATTTTAAGCCACACAGCTATGATAGCCTAGCGCTATGAACACTCACCGCTTCTCAAAACAGTAGGAGAAAAACTGAAGCATTACTGTATGCAGAAAGTAGCGTTTGGTACAGAGAAACTGTAAAATATTAACATCTTATTTTATAACTAGATGGTTCATTTTTTTAGACATGTAGGACTGGAACCGATCCATAAAGTGAATACATCATTTCCGTGTTCTTAAAATAAAAATAAACAAAAACAAATCTACATTTGATCCTGCAGTAGAATGCTGGGAATTTTCAAATTAATTTGCACTACATTTTCATTCTGCCTGAATATTGTTTATTTAAGTAATTGTCATTGCTTTTCCTGTCCTTCAGCAAACCTCAGGAAACAACTTGATTTAAATAAGTTTCCATTCTGGGACACTTCTTATCTTCAGAATATCTTTGTACTCACTTCCGTGGAAAGACCCAGAAAGGAGAGACAGTACAAATAGGTTGAGTACACTTGTATACTGGCCTGTAGGTGTTTTAGCTCTACTTGTTTCTTACATGCATTTGAAGCATAAGATGAGACTTGACAGCAAACACCTTCAGATTTGTATATAAAATATTTATATGTAATAAAACAACTTTGTAATATACTTCTTTGTTTATTTTGTCCCCCTCTCATGTCATTAAGCAATTACTACTTCCACAAAACTTAAACTGCACCCTGCTATATATCTGCTGCTAATCGGCTCCAGCTGATAGCAAATGCAAAATAATGTAATTTATACTAAAATTATGATTGGGGCTAGCCTTGTTGTCTGCCAACTAAAGCCCAGATTGGCTCATCTAAATAAAGCTATTGGTGGGTGAAGGTTGTTTATTAAAAAATAATTGACGTAAAAAGGATGTAAAATTGTTTTAAAAACATTAAGACTTGGCTGATATTTTATTCTATAGCAAGAAATGTCTTTTTAATGTGTTTACTGTCCCTTTAAGAGTAAAATGTGTACTGTTTAATTGTTTATATTTTCCTGTATTTGCTTTGAAATTAGAGATTAGAGCGAGAGGGAGATATTTCATTTATAATGTACATATGTATGTTGGAGAGGGAGCTGCTTCCCTATAATGTAAAAATGTATTCAAAAGTACAAGTATAGCATGGATATTTGCACTAGTTCTTTTTGTTTATGCACCAGTTTATGCACATGACACAATGGTTAAGTATATATATATATATATATATATATATATATATATATATATATATATATATATATATATATATATATATATATATTTATAAATATATATATTTACTGTATATATATATATATATATATATATATAGTGAGTAAATTATATTGCTATTTGGAGTAAATTAGAAAGTTGCTTAAAATTGCACGCTCTATCTGAATCACGAAAGAAAACATTTGGGTTCAGTGTCCCTTTTTTTTCCTAAATTGCCAGGGAGCCGTAAACTTTGTGGGTAGAAAGCAACATCCACTGCTTATTAAATCTACCCCAATGTATCTAGTTAAAATATTCTACACTCCTAAATGATGAAAAAGGAAATGTTTGTAGTATCAAATTATATAACACTCTTAATATCATATACGTAATTCTAGTGTGTATACCGTCAAGCCCTGTTTAGAGTACCAATATCTACAGGTTAAGAAAGATTAGTATGTGCGCAAAGATATATATCCCAAGTAGCTGTCATGTATGCATATGTATCCAGATTACCCCTTGTTAGATAATAATATTCTTCTAAATCAAGGAGGTCTGACACTTTATTCCTCCATAATGGTACAGTGGGAATTAGTACTCTAGCGTAATTAATCATAATCTTTGATAATTTAAGATCTGGTTTTCTATTTTAACTTTAGAAGTTTATTTAGGAGCCAAATGAATGGCTCCACAAGAAATGTTAAACAAATTTCTCAATAACAGGTAGCCAGAAGCGCTGTACAAGGGGACACCACATGTGCTCCACGCCACTAGCAACATTTCCTCATCTTCAGCATCTGTTACTTCTAGGTGGAAATGGCTGTGTAAATGTTTAGGAGTACAGTACCCTAGGGCATCATTTTAAAATGAATGTCTAACATTTAGATTGATATTGATGATATAGCTGCATTGTCAAATAAAATTTGACTTTTGCTGAGGTAATATTATGGTATTCAATGCTCTCTCACAACTGTCAATACAAGGAGGGAAAAACCCTGGAGGGGGGTTGAATTAAAATTCTATAAATATTAGAAAGTAAGGGCCAGATTACAAGTGGATAGCTTTCTAAAGCTTTCGCTTTAGCGCTAATTGCGCTAGAATAAAACATTTTGCATGCGTCGGGTTGTGCTGGTATTACGAGTTGAAAGTAAAAAGTTATCGCTCTTGCACTAACCTGGCACAAAAAGCTGAACTTACAACATCGCTTACGCGATAACCTATTCCTCAAAAGAAGGCAATGAAGCAAAAAAAGTGGAAAAAATACAATCAAACACCCAACTCACACACAAACACAATTCTCATGTGTGCTAACCTGATATGAAAATATGAATATTTCACATTCCAATGTTCTGCACATAGCAGAATATGTACTATTTATTCATAAATACATATTTCTATATATATATGATGGTATTTTGCTAAGATTATCTATTTAAAATGCATAGAACATATTCTACTATGTGCAGAACATAGGAATGTGACATATTTACAGTAAATACACACTATAACACTTTATTAAAAAATAAATATTGTATAAATACATTTTTACATGCTTTTATCTACTTAACTGCAAAAAGCTCCAATTACAACTCAGTCGGAAAAAGTCCGCTAACCTATGGGTGAAACGAGTGTAGCTTTTGATGTTTGAGAAACCAGAGGGATTATAGCTGTCCACCTCCGGACCAATCTGGAGTCTTTAGGCGGTACTGTTATATGGCTTATTGCAGCTGCAATTAAAGACATTGCAAACAACCAGGAAAAGGGGCATTGACTCCCACTAATTCCCTAATGTTCTTACCTAAAAAACTGAAGACTTTTCAGCTGACAATTGAGGTACTGCTTACATTCTTTATATATTGGCAAATATTGAACATTTGGGGTTACACATGTTTAAATTCCCCTATTGAATAGCAGACTTTGATACGACCTTTCTTGGGAGAGTTGCTCCTGCTGATATACAAGTCATATATTTGAACAGCGGTTTATAATCCTCCATATCGAAGATACAGCTAACCGTCCTGGATTTCGTTATTTTGCTGCATTCTTTTCAAATGGATAAGTGTGCCCAGTCTAGCTGGAGTAGGTTTACTGGCAATCATACTTAACCTATGTGAAATTGATTGACTCTTGGGCTATAAGACTCCTATTATTTTATACGTTGCCTTTTCTTTTTGCTTTATAATTGTAGTTTTGCTGACATCATGGTATCCTATTCTTTATTGCCTCAAATTATCTTGTGCTGGTTAAGAATCACTTTTTAGTCTCTTTTCCATTTATCTCTATTTCTTATTGGATTCTCTGTGCACTAGCAGTGGTGATTTAGATATTTTTTCATACCACTTCCTATTGGGCTTGTGATTTATTTATTTTTGTGTAGTGCTGGTTTATACTCAAATTTTATATATATACTGTTTATATATATATATATATATATATATATATATATATATATATATATATATATATATATATATATATATATATATATATATATTTGTCAACAGTCCCTGATTTCCAGGGACAGTACCCGGATTTTGTTGTATGTCCCTGGAATTTTTTTTGTCCCTGGAAATGCTACCTCTTGTGCCCAACATTTGGTGTGTGTAGATAGATAGATAGATAGATAGATAGATAGATAGATAGATAGATGGATAGAAAGAAAGAAAGATGGATAGATAGATAGATAGATAGATAGATAGATAGATAGATAGATAGATAGATAGATAGATATAGTGTATTATTTAAATATAATTAACTCCTACTGCAATATTTTTATTATTATTGAATGGGTTCACACATTATTTGTCTGGCTAATTATATTATGGGGCAGGTGTAAGAGCTTCGTGCTGTAATAAGCTATGGATAAGTCTAAATTATAATATTACTATAAAATCCGTGTGTTTTGATCGCACAACTGAGTTGGCAGAGCAGTTGAACAGTAGGTCATCAAACTCTGGTAACCTTCTTGCTTGGTCCACTACAAAGTGCCCCTGTAAATGTTTTTGAAATGCTGTGTATATATTGTATATATATATATAGCAATCACACTTCAAACCAGGTCAGCAACCAGGGTGCCAGATCAATTTCGGGGGTCTATATATATATATATATATATATATATATATATATATATATATATATAAAATAATCCTTATAAAAACCTAAACATATTATTTGTGTCACAAGATAATTCAGGATTCAGATGCAAAGTGTGTCTTTTTATATGGATTATTTTTGTATCCCTATAACACACATATTGGTTTTGGTCTCTATTTGTGTAACATTACCCAGAATATAGACAAAGCACATAGTGATCTCAAATCAAATCATATATAGCCAGATTAGCAAAAAGTGGTATGTTGAAATAAAACTATTTATTCACAGAATTAAAGTAGTTTGGAGAGATTGTTTTTCAATTTTTCTTTTACCATTTTTTAATAATTATTTTTAGTAAACCTTATGTTTTAAAATAGTACAGCTATTAGCCAAATAATTATTGATTCAGTCCTTCAGTATTGAAGTAGTGCCATTGGGTAATTCCAGTAATATTTTAAAAATGTACACAATTCTGATTTCACAGATGGGTAATACGTTTAAGAAGATTGTACTCTTGTCCAAACTTGGAGTAGTAAAAAAAATAAAAATGTATAAATAATAATAGATATTTATATATTAGTTTAGTATCTATGAGCCCTGACATCACAACAAAATAAAATCAAGCTACCAGTTGCTGACAAGTGGCCATTGTTGTTAGGATGATCACTTGACAGCCATAAGGACATGTAACCACTTATTTGAATGTTGGTACACTTTAAAAGGAGGAGTCTTATGATGTATTTCTATGGTGAGAAGGGGTGATAGGTTCCTAATTAGAGACATAAGATTTCCCAAATTAGTACCAGTGCTGTGAGGAATGTGTCATTGTTATGAAAATCAATGCTTCATAGTCACATTGGAGGCCCTTACTGGATTTTCCAACCCTGTCCTCTAGAATGCATAGCGACAAGATTGATATCTTGATACAATCTTGTCGCTATCTTGATACAAAGGAGAGAATTCTCACCTACTTTGGACCATAAGGATCTCAATAAATTTGTCAAACATTCTTGATCCAAACAGGGATTTTACTAAGGTCCTCACCATTATTCTAGCTGGGATCTCAGATTCACCTTTTCTAGTCAACATTCTCAACATGGCATTCTCCACTTAGTCCTGTTTTCTACTAACTAACATGATGGGACTTTGTGTTTTCCACTTACATGAGGACATTCATATTGTAAGATTGCCAGGAGACCTCTCTTTAGTGCTTTGTCATATGATGACTAAGCTCTCCCTAGTTTTATATTTATTATTTCTACAATATTGCATTGGATGAAACAAGAACAGCAAAGTCTTGACATTTTCTTGCTCATAACATTTTTCAACATACATGAATCAAGGCTATGATGTCATCAGACCAATATGCCCTCCCTTATGATGAATTGCACTGCTTTGGTATTAAAACAATATCCATCGATTGGCTTCTGCTTTAAATGCGGAAATAATGAATGTGAAACAAAACAAGAATTTTGTATTTACCTTTAAAACTATTTATTTGTGTCCTGAGTGTCAAGACTCACCCTTCTTGGTTTGATGCCATTTTTTCAGTAAGCCTCTCTTTCCTCTTATCCTTGGCCTTCTATCTGTCCTTGGCTAAACTGTAAAACTGGAGGGAAAGGGATTTGGGCAAGAGTAGGGTGTGTTTTCCTGTTCAATGGTTTCTTTGAAGTTTCTTCCCTTTCCAAGCTTAATATTAACCCAATGGCCATGAATTATCTCTGGTTGCATGTACTATTTCTCAAATAATGAAGAGAAGGGATTTAATGTTGTAAAAACAAAATAATATTTTCTACCTTAACTAAAAAAAATAGAGCATAGAAAACCTCAGTGTAAAATTTAACAAGATACATTAAACTGGCATAATTATATAACCATCTACATTATATATCTACAATAGACTACTTTTATTGTCAGTGGCCTAAGGGTTAATTCCATTCTAGTCAATTGTGCTTTTTTTATTTTTTTCGGCTCCTGATAAACCTTATTAAAACATCTGAATGATCACAATACAAAATACCAGATAGGATATTGGAAAAGTCACCCATTGAATGCATGGACAGCATTAACTTCGGCAATCACAATCAACCCAACCACAAGTTGTCAACCAAATAGACACATTGAATTCATCAGCTTAAAGGGACACTCAAGTCAAAATAAAGTTTTATGATCCAGAAAGAGCATGCAGTTATAAGACACTTTCCAATTTACTTCCATTATCAAATTTTGCACAGTCTTTTGATATTTACACTTTCTGGGGAACAAGATCCCACTGAGCATGTGGACAAGCTCACAGGTATATGTATACTAGTCTGTGATTGGCTGATGTCTGTCACATGATAAGGGGGGCAGAAAAAGGGAGAAAATATATATTTGTCTGAAAAAAAAATCTACTGCTTATTTGAAATTCAGAGTAAGTGCTATTGCATTGTCATTTTATTATGTACTTGTTAATTATGTGATTCTACTGCATTGAGTGGTCCTTTAAGGCACTTGATAAATGCTCAGTTCCCACATATTGACAGAGAACACACATTGTATTCACAATAACAATATCCTCCATCAGCTTGTGCATGCCCAGGCCTGATAAACAAGAAGGAGCTGCCCAGGCCAACAACAGGACAGTCTTTTTTGATGATGATTGAATCATGGAAAATAAAAACTGTACTGAACACATCATCACTATCAATTAAAGGGATAGTCTACTCCAGAATTTGTATTGTTTAAAAAACAAAATTTATGCTTACCTGATAAAGTTCTTTCTTTTCGGATATGGTGAGTCCACAACGTCATCAATTACTGTTGGGATATCACTCCTGGCCAGCAGGACGAGGCAAAGAGCACCAAAGCAAAGCTGTTAAGTATCACACCCCTACCCACAATCCCCAGTCATTGCCTGAAGGAAAATGGAATAACACAAAGGTGTAGAGGTGCCTGAGGTTTTGTCAAAAATAACTGTCTTAAATTAAAGGGTGGGGTCATGGACTCACCATACCCGGAAAGAAAAAAATGTATCAGGTAAGCATACATTTTGTTTTCTTTCCTAAGATATGGTGAGTCCACAATGTCATCAATTACTGTCTGGAACCAATACCCAAGTTAGAGGACACAGATGACTAGGGAGGGAAAACAGGACAGGCAGACCTAAACAGAAGGCACCACCACTTGAAGAACCTTTCTCCCAATAGAAGCCTCAGTAGAGGCAAAAGTATCAAATTTGGAAAATTTGGAAAAGGTATACAGAGAGTACCAAGCTGCAGCCTTGCAAATCTGTTCCACAGAAGCTTCATTTTTATAAGCCCAAGAAGACGAAACAGCCCTATTGGAATGAGCTGTTATTCTTTCAGGAGGCTGGTGTCCAGCAGTTTCATAAGCAAAATGGATCATACTTCTCAACCAGAGAGAAAGAGAAGTAGCAGTAGCTTTCTGACCTTTACTCTTTCCAGAGAAACAAACAAACAGGGCAGAGGACTGATGAAAATCCTTAGTCAACTATAGATGGAATTTTAGAGCACGCACAACATCCAAGTTGTGCAACAAATGTTCCTTATGAGAAGAAGGATTAGGACATAGAGAAGGAACAACAATTTCCTGGTTAATATTTCTGCCAGAAACCACTTTAGGAAGAAAACCCAACTTAGTACGAAGAACTGCCTTATCAGCATGAAAGATAAGATAAGGCGAATCACACTGCAGGGCTGAGAGCTCCGAGACCCTCCGAGCAGAAGAAATAGCAATAAGAAACAAAACCTTCCAAGATAACAACTTAAAATCTATGGAATGTAAAGGCTCAAATGGAGCCTGTTGCAAAACCTTAAGAACTAAGTTAATGCTCCAAGGAGGAGCAACAGACTTAAAGACAGGCCTGATTCTGACCAGAGCCTGACAAAAGGATTGAACATCTAGCACATCAGTCAGGCGATTATGTAACAAAACAGATAATGCAGAAATTTGACCCTTCAGAGAACTGGCTGACAAACCTTTCTCCAGACCTTCCTGGAGAAAAGACAAAATCCTAGGAATCCTGGCCCTACTCCAAGAGTAACCCTTAGATTCGCACCAATAAAGATATTTATGTCATATCGTATGGTAAATCTTTCTAGTAACAGGCTTGCGAGCCTGAATCATGGTCTCAATGACCGACTCAGAAAAACCACGCTTAGACAACACTAAGCGTTCAATCTCCAAGCAGTTAGCTTCAGAGAAACGAGATTTGAATGAAGGAATGGACCATTAATAAGAAGGTCTTTCCTCAGAGGCAGCCTCCAAGGTGGAAGAGATGACATCTTCACTAGGTCTGCATACCATAATCTGCGAGGCCACGCAGGAGCTATTAGAATTACAGATCCTTTCTCCTGTTTGATAAAAGCAATGACTCATGGAAGGAGAACAAATGGATGGAAACAGGTATACTAGACTGAAAACCCAAGGTACTGCCAGAGCATCTATCAAGGCAGCCTTGAACGGTACCTCAGAAGCTTGGTGTTCTGTCAAGATGCCATCAGATCCAACTCCGGCATCGGCCATTGGAGGGTTAACCCAGAGAACACCTCTGGATGGAGTGCCCACTCCCCGGGATGAAAAGTCTGTCTGCTCAGAAAGTCTGCTTTCCAGTTGTCCACCCCTGGAATGTGGATGGCAGATAGGCAACAATTGTGGGCTTCCGCCCACTGAATAATCCAAGCCACCACCTTTATGGCAAAGGAACTCCAAGTTCCTCCCTGGTGGTTGAAGTAAGCCACTGAGGTGATATTGTCTGACTGGAACCTGATAAACCGGGCTAAGGAGAACTGAGGCCACACTATCAGAGCATTGTAAATCACTCTCAATGCCAAGATATTTATGGGGAGAGCAGACTCCCCCTAACTCCATAGACCCTGCACTTTTAATGAGTCCCAGACTGCTCCCCAGCGCAGCAGGCTGGTGTCTGTGGTTACAATGACCAAGGAAGGTCTCTGGAAGCATGTGCCTCGAGACAGATGCTCCTGAGAACACCACCACAGGAGAGAGTCTCTTGTTGACTGATCTAGATCTATCCTCTGAGACAGATCTGAATGTTCCCTGTTCCATTGTCTGAGCATGCATAACTGTAGAGCTCTCAAATGGAATCGAGCAAAGGGAATTATGTCCATAGAGGCAACCATCAGTTACCTCCATATATTGAGCAACTGAAGGCCGAACAGTAGACGGCAGAGAGAGGCAACAGGAAAGAATCTTGGATTTTCTGACCTCAGAAAAATTTCCATAGATAGGGAATCTATTATGGTCACTAAGAAAACAACCCTTGTAGCTAGAACAAGGGAACTCTTTTCCAGATTCACTTTCCATCTGTGGGAACATCGAAAAGACAACAAGATCTCTGTATGAGAGTTTGCTTGTTAAAAAGATGGCGCCTGAACCAATATGTCGTAAGGTAGACCTATTCTTCTTGTCTTGTGGTAGAAAATACCCTTTTCCATCAGTAATGTTAGAGATTATTTCTGCCAAACCAGGGCCAACCAAGGTCTTAACCTTGTAAGGAAGAGCTAAAAGCTTGGACTTAGAGGTAACATCTGCTGGCCATTATTTCAGCCACAAAGCCCTGCAAGCTAGCACAGCAAAGCCAGATATCTTGGCTCCTAGCATAATAACTTGCATGGTGGCATCAGAAATAAATGAATTGGCAAGCTTGAGAGCCTTAATCCTATCTTGGAGTCTCAACTTGAAGATACTCAGATAGAGCGTCTAACCAATAAGATGCCGCACTGGACACCATGTAAGTTACAGGATGGAGCGAGTGCACCTTAAAAATGTTTGGATAATAGTGAGCTAAATAATATTTGAGTGATAAGGAATATGCTCTACAACCCTTCTAAGAGATAGCAATTCCTCCAAATTGTTATCGATGTAAAATTGAAAATAGACAAGTGAAGGGGAGCCGTGTATCAATTAATAAAAAATTGCTTTTAAAAAATTGAAAAAATATATATTAACAAAGTGCTTTTAATCGTGTTGCAATGTGGTAGCTAAACTGATATTGAAAATACAGAATTTTTATGTGTTAACTGGTAAGTGTGGTGGTAAGATAATAGAATTTTGGAGGTTAATATATATAATAAAAAGAAAGGAAAGACTTGGGTAGTGTACAAAATGTGACAATTTTTATAATGTACAATGTAGCAGATACAAGTTGTAACAATTACAAGTTGCAACAAATACAAGAAATAAGCAGGTTTAAAAATGACAAATTAAAAAGACATAAAATACATATTTACACAATATATATGTGGCTTGTGTGTATCTCACTGCAGTGGATAAAAAATGGATAAAAAGGTTTTATAAAAAAAATAATAATTGTATAATACAACCAAAGTAAGGTAGTATTGATAGGAGCGGTTGATTATTAGGACAGTGCCTTATAAACACTTTTTAAAAGTACCTTTAGAAAGTAGTGGTTCCCAAAACTACTTAGTGGTATAGTGGGATCCGTTGAAAGACTTTCATATGGATATGCTATTAGTAATAGCTAAAAAAGGGTTCTTTTGTAGATGGTGGTTGTCTCAATACTATTTATCAGTATGGACTCCGGTCTGGTAGCAGGTATCTAATTCCAAATGGAGTTTTCTTTGTTAAAGGTCTTGTGGGGTTTCCTGTAGATTATGGTGTCCCAATACTCTCTGTCAGTATGGACTGAAGTTTGCAAATGAAGGAGAAAATTCTTTAGGTGTTCCTGTGTCCCAATACTCTCTGTCAGTATGGACTTCTGGATCCTTAGCTGAACCAGTGTATAGCAGCACCAGTGTGTAGCAGCAGTTGGATTTCTTAGGTGAACCAGTGTATAGCAGCACCAGTAATGTAGCAGCAGTTGGATTTCTTACGATCCGTTTGGCGGCAAAAAGGGTTCAAATTTCAAAGTACCGGCTTTTTTTTTCAGGTGTGACCGACTCTTCACCACCAGACGGCTTGTTCATCAATTGAGACAACCACCATCTACAAAAGAACCCTTTTTTAGCTATTACTAATAGCATATCCATATGAAAGTCTTTCAACGGATCCCACTATACCACTAAGTAGTTTTGGGAACCACTACTTTCTAAAGGTACTTTTAAAAAGTGTTTATAAGGCACTGTCCTAATAATCAACCGCTCCTATCAATACTACCTTACTTTGGTTGTATTATACAATTTTTTTTTTTTTTTTTATAAAACCTTTTTATCCATTTTTTATCCACTGCAGTGAGATACACACAAGCCACATATATATTGTGTAAATATGTATTTTATGTCTTTTTAATTTGTCATTTTTAAACCTGCTTATTTCTTGTATTTGTTGCAACTTGTAATTGTTACAACTTGTATCTGCTACATTGTACATTATAAAAATTGTCACATTTTGTACACTACCCAAGTCTTTCCTTTCTTTTTATTATATATATTAACCTCCAAAATTCTATTATCTTACCACCACACTTACCAGTTAACACATAAAAATTCTGTATTTTCAATATCAGTTTAGCTACCACATTGCAACACGATTAAAAGCACTTTGTTAATATATATTTTTTCAATTTTTTAAAAGCACTGGACACCATGGCCATATAAACTGCCGGTTGCCACTGAAGGCCTTGATTAACATACATCTTCTTCAAATAAGCCTCCAGCTTTTTGTCCATGGGATCTTTAAAAGAGCAGCTATCCTCTATAGGAATAGTAGTTCTCTTAGCCAGAGTAGAAATAGCCCCTTCTACTTTAGGCACTGTGCGCCATGAATCTTTGATGGAGTCAGCGACAGGAAACATCTTTTTAAAAACA